>NC_039290.1:5810643-6018143 GCF_003368295.1 Carassius auratus
TCTCAAATAAAAAAAAGAAAAAAGAAAACTGAGTAGCTCCAAAACTGCTTGGACATGTTGACAGTGTTATGATTAAAAAAAAAAAGGTGCCATGGAACCCTTTGTCAAACAGTGGAATGGCTGCCTGGGAGAGCTGGGGAAAGCCTTTTTGTGTGTTATACTTGGCCAGGGCTTCCCCTTGGCCCAGCACCCCCCAATACTGTGGGGGTAACCCACGAGAGGATTTGCTTTTTTCCCCACAAGCTGTACTCTCGCCAATCTGGAGGATAGAACACATGTTTGCAGCTGCTGCACTTATCCAGAAAACAGCTTGATCTGAACAAGATAGTAATGGGTGGAAGTTCGCAGGAAAAGGAAAAGGGCCATGTTGGATGGAAAACTGAAGCGGATGAGACCAGGAGCAAAGAATGGAGTTTCTTCTGCATACATCTAATAGGGTTTCCCTGAGTAAACAGCAACACTGCAACTGTAGACACGTCAATAGAGAGTTACTATGAGATTCCCAGGACCTTAAACCTTTAAACAAGGTTGCTGTTTTAGAATCCCTTTAGACCCCCCCATTTTATGTACAATAATTTCTGGTAGCTCCATTAGAGTTTAATACCACTATGGTAAACCCATCATGGTGCCAGTGAATTCCCTCATTAAAGCCCTTTAAAGCAAGACAGAAACTGCTGTGATTTATAAAAATCTCAGGCAATAATAGTGGCCACACAGAATCCTGTGCTCTTGCAACAATTTTGGAAACTAGGAAATTACCACTTTACCACTCCAACCCAAAATAGTTTGAAATGCAGCGTGTTCTGTTGGGCCACAGTTATTCGCTGAAGTTGCTGAATCTCTCAAGGTGCGTCGCAGCTGTTTTTGTCATTCTACTCATGAGCAACTTTAGCTTTCACTTCAGCTTAGTGGATTTAGCATGGTCTTTTTGATGAGGCTGACTGGCCTAATTATGAACCACCCTAAACTAGTTGGTTAAGCTAGTTAAGAAGCTTTGTGGCTCCAGTTTTACTTTGAAGAAGTGATACCTGTAGTTCAGACAAAGTCCAGGTCACCGAGAGCAGGAAGAATGACGACAACAAAAAGTCCCATTTGTTTCTGCTTGCAGAGGTGTCAAGGTGTAGCGATCCACCCACTAACATCTCCCCGTTTGATGTCTGCCAGGACCTTCACACACAACCGTTTGTAATATGACTCATGCAGATTGATCTATCTCACTTAGAATTTAGATAGTGGCTTTTGAAGGGGGTATCAGGGTTTCTGTGGTTGGCTTTCTGTATAGAAACTGTACCTTCATTAATTTCATTATGAACATGCATGTTTTGCATTTCTCAATAGCAAGTGAGCACATGTTTTGTGTTAATTCTAGATGACTTCTTTACAGCCTTAACCAGCAAGACTGTTTGAACAGCTTTGCCAGCAAAGTTTTAGCGATGGTGGTCCACCAGCTTGATCGACTAGGCTGGTACAAGCCTAGGCTAGTACCAACCTTGAAATGTACATTAGTCCAAAATGATCTTTTTTTAGTTTTCCTTGACTGTACACCTTTGATTTTAACCCATCTCCACATTGGCCCTTAACAAGTGTTATAAACAGCCAAGCTGGCCTAGAGTTTTTAGGGTACAATGTTGGCCAATCTTCCAGTGCTCAACTGGCTCAACTTAGACTTCCCAGGCTGGAACCAAAGCCCGAGGCATCAGAGCTGAAGGTCTTCCAGCTGGAGAGAGCAGCAGGAATAATTTAGATAGAGCACGTAAGCCGTGCACATTAGTTTCAGATCACTTGCATCCAGTTTTGGACCATTTATACGCCAAGACTTTGGATTTTTGGCTGTAAAAATGGTGTCCTGATAAGACGTAGCTTTGTTCTTTGAAAGTGGTGTTTGAATTAAGCAGCATCTGTAGTTTACAGAGTGTAACATAGTACAGAAAGCAGAGTTGAAAGGGTAGGAGATCTAGATAGTTTAACTTTTGGATTTGCTCTTTCTAAACTGGTCTGTTTTGGAGGGAAAACAGTCAGGCCTGTGGTGTAGACTCTTCCTGTCCTTTACGCTTCTTTACTACACTTTTTTTTACTTTTTACGCTGTTTTACTACACTGTGGCTTTATTATTGCCTTAGTGCTAGCCGATACCCACCACACACACGCACACACACTAACTTGTAGATCATGTGCTGTATGTCTGTTCCCTGTCTTTACACTCTTTTCAACATACTTGCTCATTTCTTGCCTCTGCTGTATAGACCTTAGTTAGAGATAGTGCTGTTTTTTTTATCCCCAAAAAGATACATTTTTGTATTGCATTATATAAACAAATGACACCTAGGTTACATCTACAAATGGATGTCTACTTAGTCTAAGGTCCATACACATACAGTATATATACCTAAAGTCAAAAATAGGATGTCCTGTCATTCTATGTTGTCATGTTTTTCTATCAGGGTGGATTTTCCACTGGTGGACTTCTATTGCTTTAATACTGAGCAAAATTTTATTTATACTTTAAGCCACTTTCATCATAGAGACATTTGAACTGGCCCCCTCAATAAGTGGATTCCAGGTTATACTATACTTTTGAGGTGTTTGGCAAAACCTGATCCACATACACACAGTTCTGGTCACAGGAAGATTTACCTTAAGACTAAAGGTTGTTTTATATAAAGCTAATAATAAGGACTACAGCCTAACCCTACACCTAAAAGGAAAACTTTTCACGTTTTTGTCCCCAAGTATAGTTGAGTATATGCGTGCGCACACACATAGTGGAGACTGAGTCATCTACTATGCTCTGTCTTACTCTCCACCATTAGGTTTAGTAACAAGCTTCCTGATTGGTTAAGGTCTCTCCAGCCAGACACTCACCTATTATACCGTCCAGTCTGTACACTTCTTCTTTACAGCTCTAAACCATCAGTGTGTGCCAACCCTTCATTTCTTTCCCTATAAGCCCCTTTTCTTTACATTGCATGGTTGTGTATGTATGGACAGGAAGAATACTTCATCATGGGGCTTATTTCGAAGATGTGTGTTATTATGTTTCTAAGTGATCTGATTTTAGATTGTTTTGGGGATTTTTCTTTTGGTCCATTACGAAACCACTTAGCAACTTGCTAGGTGCTAAAAGCCACATCAGCAAGTTTTGCTCAGAGAAGCACCACATGTATTAAATTCAGACGAAAACTAGTTTCTTACTGCTGTTACATGTCAAAAGGTCCAGCTTCCTTGCAGATGAGAGTTTTTCTAAGCTGCTACCATAGTAAGATCTGCAGTCTGCAATGACTGCAGGGGCATGTATTAGTTTTTCTTTCTTTTTTACTCGCTGATAAAGCACCTCAGGCATCCCGTTGCTACTGGTATATTCCTCTCTCATCTGTTCTTCATTGGTCTAGGAGGGAAAAACAGATGTTATCCACAGATCTCCCATACTTTAGTTTGTATAAAACCGCGAGACTTTCTTGATTGTGCTGTTGTAGATTCTACTGAAAAGAAAAACGGTTTTTATTTGAGCCTAATCACAGTTATCACAAATTTTCCTGAATAATGCATTTTAGTATTATGTATTCCAACATTTATTTATTTAGAATTTAAAAGGCCATTTACATGAATTAATGAAGCATTTACTATTTACTAAGCATTTATCATATCGGAGCTGGTTTAAACGCTTCATGCTATTTTTAATCTTGTTTATTTTCAGTTTAGACTTTTATATCTGTGGCATTTTGCTTCTTGCACAATCAAAGCTTCAAATGGGAAATCAGTTTCAACATTCAAGTTCCTTCTCTAACGCAAGCTTTACCACAACCATACGCTATTTGTCACAGTTTTTCAGTATGGTTTATTTGCTTCTTGGTTGGGCCACTTAGTGATGTTTTTCTTATGCATAACATTTGTGCATTTTTACTGTTTTACATTGACGCTGGTGTTGCACTTCAAATACAGAGCACTATAGCTTGTTGTTTGCTTTTTTGTTACTATGTAATATTGCATTATACATTGCTAATAAAAGAGTGCAGCTTGCTTTAATGCGGCTTCATTTATTTAATGCTAAATATTCAGGAATGGCCCTCAATAACTTGGCTCAAGAGAATCTATATGCTACCACTGTTATTCCAGCAAATCCTTTCTAACAAAACAGCATGGCATTGTGGTAGTGATGACCTGGCTGTGCTCTGGGTTTCCAGCCCGAAGTGTCTTGTCCTGCATAGTATACGCCACTGAGGATGTGGCAATCAGGTAAACCACATTCTCTTCATGCCGTAAAGTTTGTAAAGAGTTTGTAAAGCAAAGTCTGCATGATGCTGGCAGTTCAGAATGCGTGGATATATATATATATTATAATATATATATATATATATATATATATTATAATATAATATATATATTATATATATATATATATATATATATATATATATATATAACAAATGGATATATATATATATATATATAACAAATGGAATAATTTGTCCTAAGCCAACTTATTTTATTTATACCATTACTTACCTACTAAACGTTTTTGAACAGGATACCATGGTAATACTTTTGGACAGTAACATGCATTTATTGTACCAACTTGTTCTTAGTCTACCATGTAATCGTACCGATCAATCGTACCATGAATTTGTCATCATTTTATTCCATGTTAACTCAGACCTTGTTAGAGGTGTATTCCCACATTCGTGTGATTTGATCTTACTGGTGACCTTTGTTCATGTCTGAGTTGTGGCTAGACTGGAGTTGGTGTGTTGGTGCTATTGTGATTGTGTTGACAACCCCACGCGCCCTGCTGCTATTCTCAGAATGAGAGGCACTAAAGTTTCCATTTATGCCCCCCTGTAAAAGAGTAACAACAGGAAGTAATGGCCAATACAAGGGGCTTCACTGAGCCTGTTCTGTCAGATGATTCCCTTCCACCTAGTGCCCATTCAGTGTCACTGCAGTTTACATGCAGTAAAAGTGATTATTTGTGTGTGTGTGTGTGCATTTGAAAGCTGAATAAACAAACTTCCCATTGATGTATGGTTTATTAGGATCGGGCAATATTTGCAGAGATACAATTATTTGAATATCTGGAATCTGAGGGTGCAAAAAAAATCGAAATATATAGAAAATCGCCTTTGAAGTTGTCCAAATGAATTCATAGCAATGCATATTATTAATCAAAACTTAAGTTTTGATATATTTACGGTAGGAAATCAAAAAAATATCTTCAGGGAACATGATGTTTACTTAATATCCTAATGATTTTGACATTAATAAAAAAAATCTAAAATCAAAAAGTTTGACCCATATAATGTTTTTTTTTTTTTTTTTTGGCTATTGTTACAAATATACCCCAGCGACTTAAGACTTAGGATTTGTGGTCCAGGGTCACACACACACACACACATATACATACATATATACATACATATATATATATATATATATATATTAAATATACATTATGCAGTTCACAAATGTTCTGTCCTTTGGTTTTGAAACGTGTTCTTGTTTTCTGTCATTTCTGTAGTGAATGAGATCATAAGGAAGGATCTGACAGGAGTGCCTGGCAGGGGTCAGACATAGAGGAAACCCCTGATTGGGAAGCACGCAGGACCCCTGGTGTGTTCACTATTTCCCCGTGTATCACCGTTCCCCTTCCTTCAGCGCTGCAGTGAAGCCCCTGACAAAAACTGGATCATGGACCACGTTTAACCAAACATCCATCTCCGTCTACTCCAGGAACAGCAGCGTGTTGATGTGCAAATGGTATTAAATTCCCCTGCTATTATATGATTTTTGAAAACTCGTCCAATGTTGATCTCATATGTCAAAGTTGTCAGAAACTCAAGCCTTCATAAACAGTTTGGATTGGACAGGTGGAGTTAAGTCCGTTTTTTTCCTTTTTGTGGGTCTTTTATTCCATAGCCTTTTGACTCACATCAATTTACTCACTCAGATTAGTGTATTTCAAGCAATAACCTCATCATCTGTGAGAATAAACCATTACTGTCTAAAATATTCCCAAAAACAAGAGGTTTGCACGTACTTCTGAATGGAAAGTGGATGAATACATAACACCATTGACATATGTGTCTAAGAATAGTCCTTTTTTTTATTATTATTATTAGGTGAACCCACGTGTACATCAATCCAAAGTTATGGGGGAAAAAAGCCTTAATATTTTAATTACTATAAGCAAATGCACTGTTCATGAAGGGAACTCTTCAAAACAGAGTATGCACTTCTTGTCAGCAAATTATATATTATTTAAGGTTTCTCAGCTAAATGAGATTTGTTTATAATCATGTAGATGCTGAGCTAATATAGCAAAAAAAAAACAAAAAACAATGAAGTGATATTTTTTCTTTGTAATGTAATTTAACAGCTGTGCCTTTTCCTAAAGTGCCTTTTCCTAAAGTGCTGTCATTCTACCAAAACGCAGAACAAGCGAACCAAAAAGGAATGGAAATACATGTACCTTGTGTCAAGTCAGAGCCCATAATGCCCTGCACTACATTAAGGTTCTGAAAACATCTATGTGCCATACTAAAACTGTGTGGTTATCATATTTTATTATTGTTTATTTGTGTACTCGTGACCTTACCAGTTCCATCTGTTCTACTTATGAATATACAACACTTGAAATATTCAAGTTTTGTGTCCCATGTTAAACTTTAGGTTAGATTTATAACAGATCTGTCTCATCGAGGATTTTTTTTTAACTGCTTTGCTTTTATGATATGCATATATATGTATTGTGTATGTAATGTTTGTGTAAATGTAGCACATTCATGGGAATCACTTTCTGTACATAGTAGATACAGTCCGCATGTCTCCAACACAGTCACATTCGTTTTCTCATCTGAATGCAAACTGACAAAATGAGAATTTATTGAAGTAACAAATTAATTATTAATTAAATTAATTATTCATTAAGAAGCATCAGCTTGTGTTCAAAGGCTTCTTTCTGAAAGTATTTTTTGAAAGCAATCCTGCCAACTTAATTTTTTTTTTACAATTTTGGCTGAATAATTAAGAGAGTTATTTCATTTGTATTATCTCAAATTTATTTTGGAATACGTTATAAAAAGAGTGATGCTAATGTTTCCATGGAGCCAATGTACAGTACAGTGGGCATAACAACACAACTATATTCAGAATGTAAACCTTTTCTTTTTATTGTGAATAGATTGCTTCAAAAGTGTAAAGACTGTTTCAATCATTTGTTATTTTAAGAATCAGATAGTCAAAATAGGAAGAGAATATTTATATGAACTGAATCAGTTGTTCTCTTTACATTTAATATATCTTATAACCAAGGCAATGAACTGCCAAAGCTTTTGCTGCATAAAAACAAATTGCATATAATTTTTTATATATTAAGGTAAAATTCCAAAAGAGAGACCAATTCTATTTTTTATTTCATTTGTCATGATTATATTCATGTTTTGGCTTAAGCATGTCTAACCTAATATGTTCAAACTGTTTTAGTTTTTTTAATAAACCTAGCTGAGAACTGAAAGCAATAAAACTGAAAGCTTTAACGAGATTCTCTCTCTGAGTCTTCATTAGACATGTCACATTCACTCACTGTGGGATACTTCTTTCGTCTTCAAGACTCTTCTATCCCCATATGTCTTTGTATATTAAAATTAAGTCTATCTAAAAACATACAATCAAATAATAAAGAATTTATTTATATTTAAAGTCTCAGAAGATCACGAAGAGCGGTGAGAAACCACGAAATGAAAAAATTATAAAAATAAAATAAACATTGTATTAAACGTCTACAGTGCTAACCTGCAAATATTATCTCGGGAGCTATTTCTACTTTATCTAACCCTTAAATTTAATTTTATCACTGTAACATAATGTATAGTTTAATATTTTGGAGTTTAATAAATCAAATAAATTAGACGTTGCCACGTGAGAAATTGTATATTCAATGAAGAAAACAGTTAGAGGGACTTAAGCAGAATTCACTCTCAAAATAGCAGTGATTGACAGTGATAACTACGGAAGTTCTAAGCGGCCATGAATTATAATTTTTTCCTTTTTGTTTTCTCGTTATAACGACTTAATTTTCTCGTTATCTCGATATAGCAAAAGTCGTTTTCCTCGTTATAACGACTTATTTTTCTCGTAATCTCGACATAACTAAAGTTTGTTTTCTCGTTATAACCATAGATTACGGTGCCTCTAAAGTGACTTGTTTTCGGTTCACTTAAGCCACGGGATATTAATTTGTGGGAACGTCATATTATGTCGTGGCCACGAGATCATTTTGTTGAGGTAATGACATCCTTATGTCGTGGCCTCGAGATGCTATGTTGAGGGAACAACATCCATTTCTCGTGGCCACGACTTCTTATGTTGAGGGAACGATATGTTTATGTAAACAAACCTGCGTGACCATAGCAACCCAGAATTATCAGAAATGGATTCATTCATATTTTATTTTGATTTAAGTAATTATTGTATTAACCATATGCTCTGGCTACCGGGCTGTATTACATGCGATCATCATCATTCAAATGAAGTTTATCATAAATAAATATGACGTGCATAATAAAATATAAAAACTTTTTTTATCCATCCTACAGTCTTGTAAGTCCATTAACTGATAGTACTTCCCACGTAATATGTGTACATTATTATTATTATTAGCCTTATATTATTAGTTATATTTTTTTTATTTCGTTAAAAAATAAAATATGAATGAATCCATCTCTGATAGGCCTAATCCTATCAAAATCCTACAATTTATTTTTTTAATAGCATACTGTAAATGCTCGACATTAACATAAAATGTCATAAATGCATACATTTTATATGTATAAATAATATTATAATTTCTTAATTAAAAATAAAATATGAATGAATCCATCTCTGATAGGCCTAATCCTGGATTGCTATGGTCACGCAGGTTTATTTACTATTAAACTCGTGGCCTCGAGAAAAAACATATGTTCCCTCAACATAAGAAGTCGTGGCCACGAAATAAGGATGTCATTACCTCGACAAAATGATCTCTTGGCCACGACATTATATGACGTTCCCACGAGTTAATATGACGTTCCCACAAATTAATATCCCGTGGCCACGACATATTATCACATTCCCACGAGTTATTATTTCGTGGCCACGAAAAAACTAAGTAAACTGAACAAACACTTTACGGGCACCGTAATAGACATATAAATACATAGACGCCTCATTGGCCACTCGACCGCACGTCAACGTCGCCGCCATATTGGAGCGGGCAACTCTCATAACTCTCACATCAGGACAGAAGAAAACGTACCTGACTCTTCGACAGATTGGACACCTACAAACCGTCACACGATAATAAAAACAGATCTCGGGGTGTTATCTTTCACAGGTAAGACTCCGCTGTTCTTTCTCGAAGTTTTTTGGTGATTTTTAACATTATGTTGACAGCTTAATTAACCACCAGTGTCAGACTATTAATAAATCTAGCGATATCGCTAACGTAGTTAGCAGTGAAAGCTGAGACTTTATAAGAATTCAAAGTTTAAATGAATTCTTATTACGTTTTAACTTATATTGCCATTTATATAATAAACTAAATCATGTTATGAGCACAATATACAGAGTGAGCACTTTGACTGTCTAGATTAATGATGGAGCTAAAGCTTCTCTCTTTAATTTCACTACCGTTACTTATTTACAAAGAGTAAGTGGTAACACTTTAGAATACTAGTCCTTTAGTTAATGTTAACGATTCATTAACGAACATGAACAAACAATGAACAAACTGTGAACTTATTCCATGTATTCTTTTTTCTTCCCTTTTAGCCATTTGCAAACAGGACAAGGACAGCCTTAAGGAAAGCTGAGGAAAGCTGTTCTCTGTATTTCCAAGAGACAAAACTATACCGCCCTAGACTAATGTTGTGTTACTAAACCCAGAGCAGCCCTGAATGAATCGACAGAATGACCCAGCTCATATTCTAAAGCGATTAATCGTTTGAAAGCATTAATTTATACCAGAAAACAAAACAGAAATACCAAGGAAGAAAATCTCTGCATTAATCACTTAATCCTTTGATTCTGATTCATTCAGACATTTCTAATAATGTTGATACAAATGCTAATACTGCACTCATGTTTATAATAAAAGATGACATAATCATTCAGAAAAAAAACTTAAACCCAGCAAAGAAATAATGGATGTTGCATTAAGTAATTTATTTTCTCATTACATACAGTCAAGTATATTACAGATCTCTTCATACTCAATATAAAATTAGATTCATTGTGGCGTATATATTCAGATTTGAGAGGTTAAAGGGCAGAGAGCATGATCACTGTACAGCGGATTCCTCACTGCTTCCTCACCTCAGCAATAATCTGGGGAAGAAAAAATATTACACTCTGTATTCCAGTGCTAATATATGAACATCGTGAAACCAAGACATTTGCAGGAGATGCATAATGACCTCAGATAATAATTTTTATTATCTACTCAATATATTCATTTTTAGATTTTTATTGGTTAATTCTTAAAACGGGGGGAAAAAATTCTGCCAAAGGTGAAAACTATTGTTTTTCTTAGCCGCTGACAGATATTTGTTCTTGTTTTAAACATGAACTCATTTATATTTCAGTAAATGCTTCTCAATTTAACTCTCTGGGGTTCTTCATTTATGAGTCACACTCAGGACCTTCGGGTCAAAAATGACCCGGAGGGCGGGATTCAGGTATACTTTTTTTCAGTAAAATCATTCAAATGTATTTTTGTTCAATAATATTTTTTGAGAAAATTTTATGATAATAATGAATTTTTATGCAATAATTATGATCATTTTTTTCCTATTGAATAAAATAGGAAATTTTTATATATATATATATATATATATATATATATATGTTATTTGTAAAAAAAAATTTCTATAAATGCTGTATTTTATTTTAAAGTACAGCCAAGGCCTATAGAAAACAATTTTTGAAATTAGATTGGTGCCATCTAGTGGACAAATTAAGCATTTTTATCATGCAATAGCACATTTTTACCACTATAGAGAATACAGCTCTCTGTAGAAAGGCTTGTGAATTCTAGTGATTTTTGCACATATTTGCCTATTTATTTCAGGTTGTTGATTTCAATATATAATCACAGATTCTCAAAGACTATTTTTGTCAAGGTGTTTTTTTTTTTTTTTTTTTTTTTGGTTTAAATGGGAATTTCAAGTGCCAGGTTTACTTTATAATACAGTCAAACCTGAACATTGCACTAGAAAGAGAACAAATGGAAAGCATTTTGTTACCCATTGTTTTAATCCTAACTTAATAAAATAAATTACATTATTTCAATCATAACATATTTTTATTAAGCTTTTATTAGAGAGAGACATAGTATGTGACTTTTGAATTTTGGACCCAATGTCTCCCCTTTATTTTATTCACTGATTTTATTTCACATATTCTCATATTTCTCTGTTACAGGCTCACCAGTCTAGTATTTCCTTGTGTGTGTGTCAACAGATGCTGTGATTGGCTTCTTGATTTTATAAATAGGTGCTGCAATAGGCCTGCAATAGGCCTTTGAACTTACTCTGTTTGTGAGAGTGTGCGTGCGTGCGTGCGTGCGTGCGTGTTTGTGTGTGTGTGTGTGTGTGTGTGTGTGTGTGTGTGTGTGTGTGTGTGTGTGTGTGTGTGTGTGTGTGTGTGTGTGTGTGTGTGTGTTCAAGAGAGAGACATGGTGTGTGACTTTTGCATTTTGGATCCAAGTCCCTCCCCAGGATGATGATGTCACAGCCAGAGTAGTACGCCTGTCCCACGAGCCCCGGACAAAACAACACACACAGTCTGACACTGATAATCACAGAGAGTTCTACATATCATCTGAATGTAGAGTTTTGCTACATTTTTATTAATTTTTTTAAGTCGAGGAATCAAAGTTTTAAAGGTTTTCATTTACGGTTAATAATCTCTGCTGCTACTGTTACACTCACGGTCACGAACAGCTAGAATCATCTGGACTTTTTGAGTCAAATATTTTGGCAAATTTTTTTAGCATTTTTATTTTATATTATTTCTTAACATATCAGACAATATCTGCCTTCATTGTGCATGCATCTTGTTTATTCTCACTTATAAACTTTTTGTTGTTTTTGTTTTGTTGTGTTGTTTTTCATCCTCATTTGTAAGTTGCTTTGGATAAAAGTGTCTGCTTAATGAATAAATGTAAACGTAAACTTATCAAATTATGGCTTAGTTTCCTTACATGAATATCGAAATATTCAACTCAAATAGACACTTGTATGATGCAGTATTAGAATTAGAATTTAATTTGGGGTCCTGAAAGAGGTTAAGATGACCATTGCTACAAAAATAAAATAAAAATTTAAACTCATCCTATTTTGTTTTAATTTTCCATTATACAGTTACTGATGCTATGGACTGTGGGATTACTAACAGGCTATTAACAAAATTCTGTCTCTAAACCTCTTTTCTCTTTATTAAAAGTTTATCTAGACAAATACATGATAGAATCAAATGCTTTGCAAATCCGCTCGAAAGGCCTGATCTCAAATGATTCGCTAAACGCGATTCGGAGTCCCGATCTGAATCAATGTTTTGTGAACTCCGAAGCCCCGACCAAATGATTCGCGAAACGCGATTCGGAGTCCCGATCTGAATCAATGTTTTGTGAACTCCGAAGCCCCGACCAAATGATTCGCGAAACGCGATTCGGAGTCCCGATCTGAATCAATGTTTTGTGAACTCCGAAGCCCCGACCAAATGATTCGCTAAACGCGATTCGGAGTCCCGATCTGAAACAATGTTTTGTGAACTCCGAAGCCCCGACCAAATGATTCGCGAAACGCGATTCGGAGTCCCGATCTGAATCAATGTTTTGTGAACTCCGAAGCCCCGACCAAATGATTCGCGAAACGCGATTCGGAGTCCCAATCCGAATCAATGTTTTGTGAACTCCGAAGCCCCGACCAAATGATTCGCGAAACGCGATTCGGAGTCCCAATCCGAATCAAATGTTTGGCGAACTCCGAAGCCCCGATCAAATGATTCGCGAAACGCGCTTCGGAGTCCCGATCTGAATCAATGTTTTGTGAACTCCGAAGCCCCTATCAATTGATTCGCGAAACGCACTTTGGAGTCCCGATTTGAATCAAATGATTTGCGAAACGCGCTTCGGAGTCCCGATTTGAATCAAATGTTTATCCCAGATCTCAATTATTTTCCAGTGAAGCGCGTGTTCATTCGCTTGCCGAAAAATGGTGGAGACCAAAAGTATTCAGATGTGTATAGTGTGCCTTTGTGTTCTAATTAAAAAAATAAATAATAATAATTATCATTTCATAGTTTTCACACCGACCAAAATAAAAAAGCATTGAAATTGTGCTATAAGGGCGAGAGGAGGAGGCGACAATTACTTTGAGGAAAGGTACTTAGTGTGTGCTAAGCACTTCAGGTCCGTGTCCAACCGGAGTATGGTTGATCTTGCACCGTGGGCTGTGCCTTCCAGATTTGCGTGGAAAAGTTGCAGAGACGTTAAATCACGCGTCAAAACGGGATGTTTGTGGTGCAGAGCAGTAAATGTCGAGCACGATTACAACAGCCGTCCAGTCCCAGGTGAGTGTAATGTGTTAACTAAAACAATAACTTATATTAAAAGCTTATCGGCAACTATAGACATTAATCAAATATAGTATGTTTTATTTGTTAGATGTAATGTTATACATTTAATGTAGCACATGGTAGCAGTTATGCTAAAAGTCGAGCAGGTTAGTGAAGCGATGTTTTTATACTTTTGCCATCACCCTTTTATCAGTCCCTCCAGAAAAACGCGATGCGATCGCCTGATTTAATGCATAATCAGCCAAGGGCCGCATATTCAAGCGGGATCCCCTTTTTTTTTTTTTTCATCAAACCGCAGTTTTTGCAAGTTTTCGCAATTTCATCGCATAAGATTGCAAAAATATCCCGCATATTCCATCGCCTTTTTTTTTAAGAAAACCTACCGCAAAATCAAGGATTTTTGCCCTCAACAATCACAAAAATAATCCGCGTTTTTCTGGAGGGACTGTTTTATACTGCTCTCTTTCTGGCTGAAGTCACACAAAATTAACAAAGACATTTAAAGTTATCAATAAAATCCACAACAATGTAGCAAATACGAGCAGTTGAACAAACATCTGTTGTACAAGCAGAATTAAAATTATTTTATAATAGTTTGTAGGTTAACCTTGAATTGATGTTCTAAGTAACTTTCCAAATGAATTAGCTGTTTTTATTAAAGTGTTATGTTTAACACAAAGTTGTTTGCTTTGTTATTTAAGTGCTCTTGCTGAGGCATGGGAAAAATAAAGGAGCTGGAAAAAACTACTGACATCAGCATCATCTACACACCCGCTAGTGACATCAGCATCATCTACACACCCGCTAGTGACATCAGCATCATCTACACACCCGCTAGTGACATCAGCATCATCTACACACCCGCTAGTGACATCAGCATCATCTACACACCCGCTAGTGACATCAGCATCATCTACACACCCGCTAGTGACATCAGCATCATCTACACACATGCTAGTGACATCAGCATCATCTACACACATGCTAGTGACATCAGCATCATCTACACACCCGCTAGTGACATCAGCATCATCTACACACCCGCTAGTGACATCAGCATCATCTACACACCCGCTAGTGACATCAGCATCATCTACACACCCGCTAGTGACATCAGCATCATCTACACACCCGCTAGTGACATCAGCATCATCTACACACCCGCTAGTGACATCAGCATCATCTACACACCCGGTAGTGACATCAGCATCATCTACACACATGCTAGTGACATCAGCATCATCTACACACATGCTAGTGACATCAGCATCATCTACACACATGCTAGTGACATCAGCATCATCTACACACCCGCTAGTGACATCAGCATCATCTACACACCCGCTAGTGACATCAGCATCATCTACACACATGCTAGTGACATCAGCATCATCTACACACATGCTAGTGACATCAGCATCATCTACACACATGCTAGTGACATCAGCATCATCTACACACATGCTAGTGACATCAGCATCATCTACACACCCGCTAGTGACATCAGCATCATCTACACACCCGCTAGTGACATCAGCATCATCTACACACCCGCTAGTGACATCAGCATCATCTACACACCCGCTAGTGACATCAGCATCATCTACAGACCCGCTAGTGACATCAGCATCATCTACACACATGCTAGTGACATCAGCATCATCTACACACATGCTAGTGACATCAGCATCATCTACACACATGCTAGTGACATCAGCATCATCTACACACATGCTAGTGACATCAGCATCATCTACACACCTGCTAGTGACATCAGCATCATCTACACACCTGCTAGTGACATCAGCATCATCTATTCAATTCAATTCAAGTTTATTTGTATAGCGCTTTTTACAATACAAATCGTTACAAAGCAACTTTACAGAAAATTATGTTTCTACAATATTTAGTAGTAGCTTATGTTGGTGACTGTCAGTTTGTGCACGTTTGACAGGATTTTTAGAAAAATTAATACAAGACGTAGTCAGCCAGACAATGAACATTATTAATTAATAGTTATTTTATGATGCAGTCACACTTGTAGCAACATTTGTTAGTTCTGTTTGTTGATTCAGGTTTAGCATCCTCTGGGGTCCTCTGAGGGTCAGCATCATCTCTTCTCAGGTGTTCTGGATCCAGACTTGAGCTTGTGTAAATTCTAGTTACATCCCGTGGCAAAACATAGAAACAAAATAGAGACATCATAAGCATGCTGCTGATCCAACAAAGTAAAATTAGTTTAACCCAAGCTAATGAATAAGAATGTACATTTGATCAGATGCAACTACACACACAATTTAAGAGATACATTATTCGAATGTTTGGCGAAAGAGATGCGTTACTCACCTGTTAGTGACACCATGCTTCTCTTCACCTGATAGTAACTTGTCTGCTTTGTGATAAGCACATTTTGCTATCTTCTAGTAAGTTTAAGCTTTTTTTATCTTCTCAGCCAGGGTTTTAAACAACATTATACATATAATCTTTCACATACTTCTCAGTGTGCTTTTTTTTTTTTTTTTGCTGAATTTAATGCTTAGATTTTCGGGGGGAAATTTAAGTCAGATTTTTTTTATGAAAATCTAACTCTTTACTTTTACTTATGATCTGCAATATCCTTTCAGATTCTGAACACATCCGAAATCACCAACCCCTCCTGACATATCTTTCCAGTTTGGGGTAGGTATGTGGCAACAATATAACATAAATAACAATAAAAATATAATTAATTGAAGCATGATTGGTGTATATTATAGAACTACATTCACTACAGAACAGGAACATCATTTGTCGGTAAATTCTTCATAACTATTTTCTTCCTAGTAAAAAATTAATGTAGGGTGAATACTGGTGAAGTGGGACAATGGGTAAAGTGGGACAGTTAAGCTTAATAATTTATATCTTTACATGGATATGTTTTTTTTTTTTTTTTACTAAAAATCAACACTGAGCTCATCAGTAGCAACTATGTGATTAAAAAAAAAAATTCTGTGGCTATGACATCACTTCCGGGGTGTGGCACATCATATTTAACCTCGCAGTGAACTGTGATGGTAAGTAAAATGACATAGCATTCTGCGGTAAATAATGTTAAGGTTATAAAAATAAAACAACTCATGGATCATTTATAATTGTTACATATTTTGTTATAGGATGTAATGGTGAATCAGAAGTTTTAAAAATCACATTCATATTAATCTTCTTGGGGTTTTTTTATGCGATTTTGACATTGTCCCAGTTTGCCAATAGCATATTGTTAAATTGGGACAGGGTATTACTGGCAAACTGGGACAGCCATTCAAGTCATTCTAATGGAGGAATTGAGTTACCTTTTTATATGTCCCTCATACATTTAGTTAGTTAGCTAGATATTTCAACAAAGACTGACTTAAACTACGCCAGCTCTCACGCATTCAACGTGAGACACACGCAATTAACACTTTTCACACGCTCTCACGCCACACATCCATTTTCTCACGCACAGAAAAATCGCGAAGCAAAGAGGACACGGAGACTAGACAAAGCGGGTTACTTAAGATATAAAAAAAACTCAGCTCTCTCTGTTAATGAAGGTTATTATTTTATATTTTTTTTAATTTGTATGAAATAAATTTAACCCCACATATAATTTTTGGGGTTGGCGAGGGAGGGGGTGGGTTGAATTTGCTGTTCCTGCACCCCTTCTTAAAAAAATTTATGTTTATATTATTGTTGTTGTTTATATTGTTATTGTGTATTTAATTTATAAGGCCTACACTTGAATAACAACTGAATGTGTTTTATGTGTCCCAGTTTTCCAATAAAGGTGTCCCAGTTTGAAAGTACCACCTTGAAAAATGTGGTCTGGGGTCATTGTGTGTTTGAGGAAGAGTCATCCATCCTGTGTTTAATGTTTCTTTCTTTTTTATTGTCTATAGTATAGTAGAGCTCCTAAGCTATTTAGAATAGTATCATATGAGCAGCTAAGACATTTGGATCATAATAAAAAAGTATGCAGAATATAAATTATCAGAAAGTGTCCCACTTTACCAGTATTCACCCTATATGCCAAAGTAGAATTCAACAACTTTAGCTGCGATCTCTGTGATCAGCTCATCATCTCTCCATACCCTCTCCACATGGAAGTCACCTCTTGTACTTGTCACAAGATCACACCAGGTTAACTAAGCCAGTAACCATCAGCTGACCGTGGAATGCCAGTTGTGTGCTTCCTTCTCAGTTTTGCATGGCCTCCAATAAACTCAACGAGGGATGTCTCTCCGATTTCTTTCACATCAGGGCACTTAACAACTACCAGGCCACAGAGAGGTTCTTCATTTGGGTCCACCACTTTGCCATCTGCACCAAGGTGTGGAGCATCAGGGTGGATGATGAGACCAGATGGAAGAACGTTAACGTCAAAGGTCTCCTCATAGCGGTGAAGAACCTCTGGCTCAAGTTTTAATCCTCTACACATCGCTCTCTAGAGACCAATCTAAAAACAGATGTTTACACACACTATGTAATGCAAGATATAAGTGCATTTAACCTGCAGTTACAAATGCATAATGTTTTCATGTTTTAATCCCAAAATGTTGAATACTGATATTTGCAATGATAAAAGAAAGTGCTTTAAGAGGTGAAATTAAAAACACCAATATCTAGACAATCATGAATTGTAACATCACTTCCTTTAATGTTTTTATTATAAAGTTGATATGGAATTTGTTTAAATGTTAAATTTGTAAAAAAAAAAAATATATTACATGTTTATATGAAACAAAATAAATATGTAGTTAACTTTAAAGTATATCTACATTTCTTGCTTTCATACATGGCCAATATGAATATTTGCTGTTCTTAAGTGGTAGATTTCTGCCATTTACTGGAAACCATTTAAAATTACAATTTTAAACAAAAGCATCAGCATTCTGAGTGATTTTATTACACTAATATACAATCAGACATCCTAATTTCTGTTTTGGTAAAGTCATTAAGTGTCATGTCATTTAGATGAATTAGAATTTAATTTAGGGTCCTGAAATACCCTGACCACTGCACAGAGGTTAAGATGACCGTTGCTACACAAATAAAATAAAAAATAGAAACTCATCCTATTTTGTTTTAATTTTCCCTTACTAAATAATACAGTTCTGATGCTATGGACTGTGGGATTACTAACTGGCTATTAACAAAAATTTGTCTCTAAAACTCTTTTTTCTTTATTAAAACTTGATCTAGTAGCCTACATGATAGAATCAAATGCTTTGCAAATCCGCTCGAAAGACCTGATCTCAAATGATTCGCGAAACGCGCTTCGGAGTCCCGATCAGAATCAAGTGTTTTGCGAACTCGCCCCGAAGCCCAGATCAAACGATTCGTGAAACGCGCTTCGGAGTCCAGATCTGAATCAAATGTTTTGCCGACTCGCTCCGAAGCCCAGATCAAATGATTCGTGAAACGCGCTTCGGAGTCCCGATCAGAATCAAATGTTTTGCCGTCTCGCCCCGAAGTCCAGATCAAATGATTCGTGAAACGCGCTTCGGAGTCCAGATCTGAATCAAATGTTTTGCCGACTCGCCCCGAAGCCCAGATCAAACGATTCGTGAAACGCGCTTCGGAGTCAAGATCTGAATCAAATGTTTTGCCGACTCCCTCCGAAGCCCAGATCAAACGATTCGTGAAACGCGCTTCGGAGTCCCGATCAGAATCAAATGTTTTGCAGACTCGCTCCGAAGCCCAGATCAAATGATTCGTGAAACGCGCTTCGGAGTCCCGATCAGAATCAAATGTTTTGAAGACTCGCTCCGAAGCCCAGATCAAATGATTCGTGAAACGCGCTTCGGAGTCCCGATCAGAATCAAATGTTCCCAGGTCAAATGATTCGTGAAACGCGCTTCCGAGTCCCGATCAGAATCAAATGTTTTGCCGTCTCGCTCTGAAGCCCAGATCAAATGATTCGTGAAACGCGCTTAGGAGTCCCGATCAGAATCAAATGTTTTGCCATCTCACTCCGAAGCCCAGATCAAATGATTCGTGAAACGCGCTTCGGAGTCCCGATCAGAATCAAATGTCTTGCGAACTCGCTCCGAAGCCCCAAACAAATGATTCGCGAAGCGTGCTTCGGAGTCCCGATTTGAATCAAATGTTTTGCGAACTCGCTCCGATGCCTCAGATTGTTGTTAATCTTGCAGATCATGATTTATATCTACTCTTCCTCTCCCTGCAGTTTGGTAATATAAAGATTCCTCTTTTGAACTCCCACCTCTTCTGTAGGTTTGTTCTGGGTCTGAATTTGGGCTCCTGGGGTCTCAAAAAAGAAAAATTTTCAATCTTCAAGGTACATTCAAATTACATTACATGAATATGTTACAGTTATACTAAATTAACAGATCTTTAAACCGAAAAAATCAACGAAATCATCAAGTGAGACAAATGTGAGCTTTCAATTAATAATTTTCCAAACCTAACAAAATAACTGGAGGCAAAGTATTTTTTTAACTGCAGGTATATCACAAACCTCTGAAATCGGTTGATAAATGTGAACGTTATCGTGTTTTTATTCAGTAAAAACCGCAGCTCCCCCGTTTACTTTCATTTGTTTTAAGGCAGTCCTGCCCTCACTAACATGGCGGACGAAAGGGTTCAAATATGCAAAGATTTTCTGAAGAACGCTGCTCAGTTAACTGTTCAGAACAAACAAGGGACTCATGCACAACCATCACAAAACAGAAAGACAGTCGAGGATCATCAGGTAACAGAACACAGTATTAAGAACCAAAGGTTCCCAAACTTTCACCCAAGTGGGGTTATTTTAATAATTTCAGCAATTTGTTTGTCTTGTGGACTAAATGTTAATATCTTTTATGTACAATATCTTGCTCAGGACAGTAGTACTAAATAAAATATAACATGCATTTAGTATGATCTCTATTATTTTTTGAAAATTACTCACAATGTTAACAAATATAAACAATTTCAGAATGTAATTATTTTAGCCCATTTTAAATGGTGTCTTCAGAATCGATTTTTGATCTCTGGTAGGCTATAATCCATCCACATTTTAGCCTAAATGTAAGAAAGTTGTGAATGTAGGCCTATTTTCTTACCCCTTAAATACATTTAAAATATATTTTGGCATATGGAGTTTGAAACCAAATATGTTTTCAGTTTCAAAAAGACATTTAATTGAGCTTCACATATTAGCTTATATTTCAATATATATTTTGGCCAGAAAAATGATAAGCAGTGTGATCCAGAGACTTGCAGACTTTTTACAAATCAGTTAACAAGTTTTGTGTACTGTGTTTATGGTGCTATTGATTGTCATTGTACATGCTCCTCTATGAAACACCTGTTCACTTTATGTCTCCCAATTGCTCTGAATCAATTCAGTTAATCATTGTTAATCTCAGTTAGCTCTAAACACTTCTGCATTGATTCAGCAGATGCTTGCTTGACATTTCGATCATTAAATCTGAGCAGAAATGCACACAACTTTGTGCCTTTGATGGCATCGGCCCGTGTGGCCCTTTGTGACTTCACAGCTCTTTGCCTCTCAGACAAATAAACCTCTTGTAGAATTTGCCTGGTTGCTAGGCGACAGCTTGTTTGGGCCCTAACTGGGGCGAATGGCGTGAATGAACCCAGTGTTCAGGAAGCGGCCTGGTATGACATCACTACCTTCGAGCAAAATAAATAAATAGAGCAGCACGTGGGGCGCGACACAGCACAGACACATTTCCCCCCATTTATGTTCATTATTGCAGATATGCAATGAATCATGCCCTTTATCTCGGATTAGATAATCAAATCAGATCTCATGCACAAGGGCTAGAGAACAAATAACGTGCATGTTTTCACTGGATGGGAATTTCATTCAACATTGTGTCACTGAAGAGTCTTTTCAGACCAGTTTTCCTTGAGTAAGATTGTGTAAAACTGGAAAAGTGCCCAGTGAATGACTTAACCGGAGCGTTTGATCTACAGAACAGCATGCATTTGGGTAGTAGTGACATCATAGTGAAATTATAGCCGATGAAGGTCGATTTTAATAAGTTCCTTGCATAATGAAAAATTTGATGGACATTAACAGCTAAATACTATGACCTCAGACGTTGTGCATGATTGATCCGGCTGCATATTTCCCAATAATCTTGCTTTCAGGCGGGTTCGGGTTTGTGGTAAAGGCTACCTGTTGTATTGCAGGCTGCCTGCGTGGCAGTAATCACTGCAGACCTCGTGTAAAGAAGGCCCTGTTCGAATAGAAATAACATGTCACACCCCTGACCAACAGTAAATACTTGTTTTGATTGAATAATGCTGCGTTTGTACAGAAGCTGGGACGACTGCATCATAGAGCGGGAGACGTTAGTCACCTTCCCGAGGTTCAAATGTACTACTTATTACCTCATCAAAAAGCTAAAACGTTTAATAACTCAATCAAACTGAGCAGCACTCATTAACAGCATTTTACTGTTGCCAAGAGCAAGTAAACAACAAGATCTTAAATCTGTCTTCTAGTGAGTTTGTCCAGGTAAAAGTTCCCTTTTAATCCTAAACTCAGTTTGCTCTGACAGAAATTGTGATAAAGGCCTAGAAAATAAATAAATGCTTTATATAAACAGTACCATTCAAAAGTTTGGGGTCTGTAAGGTTTTCTTTTTAAGAAATTTAGTAAGGATGCATTAATCGCTAAAAATATTTCTATATTAAATGCTCTTTTGAACTTTTTATTCATCAAATAATCCTGAAAAAGTGATATATATACGAAATTTTAAGCAGCAAAACTGTTTTCAACAGTTTTTTCACATATTTCACTGTTTTAATTGTATTTTTGATCAATTTAATGCAGCCTTGGTGAACAGAAGAAATTTATTTAAAAAACATGAGACATTTTTATATATATATATATATATATATATATATATATATATATATATATATATATATATCTCAAGCAAAAAGCGGTCTTTTAAATTTGGAAAGATGACTAAATATAACATGGACATGAACAATTAAAAATGACAGTTTTCTCGTTTAATATGTTTTAAAATATATTAAAATGTATTAAAATAGAAAACTTTTTAACTTTTTAAGAAAAATTTTAAATGGTAATATTTCACACTATTATGGTTTTTATTGTATTTTTGATAAAATAATTGGAGCCTTGGGGAGCTTAAAAGACAAAAATAAATAAATAAAAAAGTAAACATTTATGTATTGTGGATGCGTGAACATAATACTACATATATTAAATTAAACAACATAAGTGTAAAGTAAAAAGTAGCCTGAGTTTTGAATCAAATAATCTTCTGTGGGTAATAGTCAATAATGCTGAATTGTTTTGCGCTTTCGCCCCCTGGTGGCAAAGAAAGTGATGTTTATATCAGCCGAAGCTGTCTGTCATTGATATTAGCTGATAGACTCCTTCAGTACAGTCTGTCACTTCTCCATGTGGTAAATGAACCTCAAATTACTGCTGAGATCTACCTGGTGCTGTCATTAATACAATAACTCGGCCAAAAATTAAAATCATAATTTCCTCATGTCATTCTGAACCAGTCTGCTGCTGCTATTCGAACACAAAAGAAAATACTTGAAGGCTTAAATGTATTATGAACAATTTCTTTTTGTCTTGTTGTTTTGATTGTCTGGTTGTGTTTTTATAGGATTCATTCTGTTTATCTTGTCAACTGTGAATATGTCTAATGGTATTTTATTAGTTTATTTTCAATGTTGAACTAAAGTGTGCATGTTCCTCTCACAGCCTGCAGAGGGATGTCCAGTCATAGAAAATGAGACAATATGGCATGATTGTTAATGCATAAAAATAGAATTTATTTGACATAACATGTAAATGTGTGTTTCATCAAAAATTCAATTCGAAGAAGCATGCCATCAAAAAGCTCAAGTCAGGCTGATTGTACCAAAGGAGAGTGCAACTTTAGAGAAAGTTGATCATTTCTTTCAGAGATGTCTCTCTGCCCTCTTTTTGCAGGTTTATGCATTATTATCCATGGCCTGTGATGCATGCACGCTGCACTTCTCTCCTTTATTATCTTTTATTATTATTTTAGCAAGTCGCCTAGTTTAAATTGCTTGTGACTGTTTTTCATAATAAAATAAAAAATTATATGTACAGTATATAAATATTATTATTTTTTATTTTTTTCTGTCTATGCAGATGGATTATTTTTCGCAGAGTTTATATTTCCACCATTTTTGCTGTGAATATATGAATTATTGTTACTTATGCATGTAAAAAAAAAAAAAATTAAATGTTGAGATAATATTTTGCTGTTATATATGAAGGGAAGATTGAAATCTTGACTACAGAAATGCTATTGAACATTATTGAACGTAATTTAACAACAATAATTTAATTTAATTTAATTTAAAGTAAAAAAAAAAAAAACTAGGCTAAATATCAAACCATGGCTAAGAGTTTAAAACAATGTAAAAAACAAACTAGTAATTTAACAGCAGTACTGTTTAATTTCATTTCATTTAATTTAATTTCATTTAATAAAAGAAAAAAACTAGGCTAAATATCAAACCATGGCTAAGAGAAATTAAAAGCAATGTTTTTATTAATATATATAAATTATTTTATGTAGTAAGAAATACATTCAAATATCCTAATATAAATGTGTCAACTTGCCCAAAAGCTGATATTTATTCAAAATAAATTCAAACTTTAGAAAAATGCAAAATAAATGCACTTTCCCTTGTGCTCGACTTTTGGACCCCTATGTGTTTGACATATATTCTCATTAACCTATAAGGAGTATTGAGATGCAGGGGCGGATATAACGGGGTGGCAAAAGAAAGCCTTGCCACCCCTGCTGCCACCCCAGTTGGCAGCAACGAATTAAAGGTTATGGCCAATTTGAAAATTTAAGAGCGCGAATTTTTCATGATTCGCGAACCCGCTTTGAACTCCCGAACTGACTCAAATGATTCGAGAACCCGCTACGAACTCCCGAACTGACTCAAATGATTCGCGATCCCCATAACTGACTCAAATGATTCGCGATTCCGATACGAACTCCCGAACTGATTCAAATGATTCGCGATCCCCATAACTGACTCAAATGATTCGCGATCCCGCTACGAACTCCCGAACTGATTCAAATGATTCACGATCCCCAAAACTGACTCAAATGATTCGCGATCCCGCTACGAACTCCCGAACTGATTCAAATGATTCACGATCCCCAAACTGACTCAAGTGATTCGCGATCCCGCTCCGAACTCCAAAACTGGCTCAAATGATTCGCGATCCCCATAACTGACTCAAATGATTCGCGATTCCGCTACGAACTCCCGAACTGTAAAAATAAATTAATAATTTTCTATTTTGCACCTGTCAAACTTAGTCTATTTTGCCGGTGACGGTGTCCTTTATCAGTAGGCTTTATATTTATGCTCAACATGAAGTATAGATATTCTTGTCGTGAAGACAAGACCCTGGTCTGTCGGCGGCCTCCCTCTGTCACCTACAACAGCAGCAGCAGCGCGCCAGCGCCTCGTCAGGCACGATTCTGGTGTGTAAAGACAATAGACTGTATAAAAACACAGAAAACACGAAGCGGCTGCCACGCAGCAGAACCGCCACGCTCACGACACGCAGCCAGTGTGTCACCGGCCTGAGACTCAGGAGGAAAAGTTGGGTAAAAATGTATTATCTATCTATCAATAAATGAAGCTTTAGTGAAAGCACAGACTTTGAGATGATAAATAACTAACGTGGTGTCTACTACGTGATACGTTACCCACTTTTAAAAAGCGTGGAGGATACGTAACAACTTCGTTTTGTGTCAGAACTAACTTTAACACTTTCTTTCATAAATTCACCCCGTTTGTGTTTGAAAAGCGACAGGGATTGAATCGCAGAAATGGAACCTATATGCTTCAGGGACCATATTCATATAACATCTAAGGTTAAATGTAGCTCTTGACTGGTTGAGTTAGATGATGATTAACACTAAACAGTAGAAAATCAGTTGAGTCTCTCAAGCTGGAAATGTCATTGGCTGTTAAAATCTTGTGTTTCTTATAATAAATTGACATATTGATAACACTGAATCTTTTATAATGCTCTTAATTACATGTTGATGCATACTGTATGCATTAGTGAGTGTGGTGGTGCTTATGGGGTATGGTCACTTATTCCTTATATGAACTGTTTCAAATGCAAGACATTGATTGCATGAGATTAAGTTTGTAAATGGCAGCCTGTGTCCTTTTGTAGTGTGCACATATATTTATCATCAAACTGTGATAACTGGGACTAAATTCAGTATATATACGTCTGCCATATGTTGCCACCCCTCAAAAATTCCTGCCCCCTTCTCGCCACCCCATCAATATTTTTCTAGATCCGCCCCTGTTGAGATGTAACACTAATCAGGTTCACTGTCTGCTAGTTAGATTTCCCCCTCGCTGTCAGTGTGTTCACAGAGATGTCCAGTTGGACCCTGTGTGAGAGAAAGCAGACAAAGGCATGTAACCGGCTTCTTCAGTGCAGAACGAGATCTGTAGTGAAGTCTCCAGCAGAGTGATTCATGTTATGCTCTTTCATCGCCTCTGCTGCTGGTGGAGAGAGGGTTTGTAATAGTGTGCTGTGCATTGATCTGTACAATTCCTGTGATTTGTCCGCTCTCTGTGACTTGAATGCAGATCACCTGCATTGTGTTTCTGAAATATATTGATTTGTTTAGTACAGCAATTGGAAGGGACGTCCTAATATCCTTTCCGACAAGACCAGTTTAACTAGCACAAATGTCCATGCTGGTTTGGTGGTGGTCTAGATGGTTTAACCATGTTGCATGTATTTGGAAGAGGGGTGGATGATATTTAGTGTCTGCAATGATATTGTAATTGTTGTTTTAACGATATGTGAGCTGACGTTATCAAGTATGCCACTCATTTTGCAAAAATACAAACAAAAACACGTATTAAAAGTGTTCACTGTGTGATGAAGCCTATTAGAATGCAGTTTAAATGTCACTATAATTTAAGTTATGAAAGCTAAAATATTCCTGTATGGGCTTTTGTTTTTAATATTATAATTTTAAGATATGATATAGTTAAATAATATCGCACCAGCATCAGTGCTGTTTTCCTAATTGTTAGCATGTTAGCGCGATTGCAAATGTGATATTTTATACATTTCAACAAACTAAGTTAATATTGAGTCTGTTATGTTTTAGATACAGTGTTGTCTGTTTTTCTTTTTAACACTGTTGTTTACAGAAAAGCTAGAGGAGAACATTTGTGAGAACCATCTCAGAGGAACCCCGCGGTGTTTCATTCCTGAATCTGTTTTTGAACAAATCTTTTGAGTCAGCGATTCAGTGATTCATTCGTAAAGAGTGCTGTTTTGTAGCATAAATAGTGTGTTGAAAATTCCAAAAAGAAAAAATGCACTTTAAATACCAAGATGACTTAAAAACTAATTTAATTAAATAAAAAGTGTGGAATGTTGGACACTCCACATCATGCACTTGTTGCGGAGTGGGAGGGAATATCAGACTCCTATTATAATTGACAAAATAACCTTATATAATTTATACACACATGGTTGAGTACATAGTGTATAAGGGGATAGTGCATAGTGTGTCATTTGGGACACAGCACTGGTTTCTAAATTAATCAGCCATTTTGAACTAATCATTTGAATGAATGAATGAATTAATAAATTACTCATTATGTCACTGGCCGCCACCTACTGGTGGGTTTAGTGTTGTATTTATTTATCCATGACAGGTCTAAACCAGCAGAGGTACCAGCACAAAAACATATGGAACAAAATATTAATTATCATCATTGAAAAACTCTTAAATACTTTATTTTTTGATTCTTTTGTCAATATCGCACACCCCTAATTTGGAAATTAAACAAGAGTTTTTCCCTCTTTTATACCCTAGACAATTCAATCTGAGCATTTAAGAGACTCGCTAGCAAAGCAAGTCTCCCTGCGCAATAAACTACTGTGCAAACATTTCCGACATTTGGAGGGAAAGTCCGGATCCATCCTCAGAGTCATACACACCTAACACAGACGAGCTGATTGGCGTTCATCGATTATAATACCGAAGCTCAAATTAAAGCTGTAGTAGGTAACTTTTGTAAAAATATATATTTTTTACATATTTCCGTAACTTTGTTTGTGTTCAAAATGTAGAAAAATTTATATAATGAGCGAGTACATACTCGCTCATTTATATAATTAGCGAGTATGAATCCATGTTCCAAACCGTGTTTTTAGCTTGTCCTGAATCTCTAGGATGCACCTATAATAAGTGTTTATATTCGGACTATTTTAGATTGCTTCGGGTGTACCGCGGCGGAGTAACCCAGTACCTTTGTGATTCTTCATAGACATAAACAGAGAGAAGTAGTTCCGGCTACGATGTTCTTCCGCAAGACGCAAGCAGTTCTGTTTATTAACCGCTAGAGCGTCAAAAGTTCCCTACCGCAGCTTTAATATTGCATTAAAAACACTTTAAATGTGCCATCTGCTATACTTGTAAGTATATTTGAATATATTCGTATTCAATAGTTTGAGGTGTTTGGAGTATAACCGCTGATAAAAACACCCAAAAGTAATCTACACCAGTCCATCAATTAACTTCTTGTGAAGTAAAAAGCTCAGTGTTTGTAAATCACAATACTGTATAAACATAAAAAACCTATCAAAATGACTAAAACTTTTACTAATATTAAAGTGAAAATGGAAAATAAAACCTAAATCAAAATAATAATAGTAAAAAAAAAAAAAAATGAATGTCAGTGGTACTAGAATAACACGGTGTCAGATTTTGGCAGTTATTGGCATGAGCTGCTCTTAATGTTGCACACCAGTTCATACCAGTAGTATCAATTTCTACTTGCTCAAAAAATCTCTACCTGTATCAAAAAATTTAATACAATAACCTATAGATGGTGGCTTTCTATATGTCACGTCCTGTCCAAGTCCTTTTTGACAGTATCCAACGAAGATATTTTATTTAAGTTTGACAATATGAAAATTAATTTTTTATTTGTATTTTTATTTAATTGTATTCATATTGTTGTACACATTATAGTCATATTGTCATTTTTATTCATTTGCAAATTTACGTTTTTTTTTTTTGTTTGTTTGTTGAAAGTTCTTTTACTGGTTTACTATCACAATAATTTTTCTTTAGCAAAAATGACCTTGCGTCCCCTGATGTTGGCTTCACAGACTCTTGTTGTTCTGTTATTGAGGCATCATCGCAATCATTCCTAAGAGATTTCCATTGGCTCGCAGGCCTACATCAACAGATCATGCAGCTGCACAGTGATGGATCTGCCAAGACCAAATCACATGTTCTCCGACTGTTGAAATTGTTTTCTGTTGCATTCGCGGGTCTCTTGACTCACACACACACACACACACACAGATTAAAGTGAAGCGAGTGGAAAGCTTAATTATACTGACTCTTATCTTTTTTTTTTTTCTTTTTTTTACATGTGTAATTAGTGGCGTCCCAAATAATTTCAAACAATCAGCTGTCTCTCCAACAGCGAATATTCATTATGCTCTTAATAAGAAAAGAAGAACGGCTTTGAGAGAAGGCAAATTAATAAAACGTTTAAGAAGTTCTGCAGGATCCTAAATAGTTCAATATTAACTTCTATCAGTATAAAAAAAAACAACCTTGAGAACCGTGATATTTCCATTAATGATCCACCAAAGTAGCTTATTATTTCTGAAGCAGAAATTAAATAAATTGTCATTATTATATCACAGTGCTTTATTATTATGACTTTTTTCCTGGTGTTTTCCATAATCCAGTCAGGAGTATTTTTTAAATGACTTTTATAGCACAAGTCATAATAATAGAGCATGATCAGCTGGGCAGCTGTGCATATGATCTCATCGGTAAGAGGAAACCAGTTTAATGGCATGTTGTCCAGTGAAGATGGATCTTTGTGGCTTTTTCATGAAGAGCTGCTCCTGTGGACAGTCGCTGGAATCATTCTGCCAGGCCTGACTCTTAGTGGCCTTGAGAACATCTGCCATAGCTAGCAGAGCAATCAAGGGCTATCTTCATTTTGAGACTAAGACAGACACAAAAACTATAAATAAATAATAAAATAAAAATGTTTACAAGCTTGCTGTGTATTGCATGTCCAAGGCAACATTGTAAAATGGATCCACATACCGTAAGTGAGTGATTTGAAACACTTTAAGACCTCAGCTAACTTGATGTTAGCATGCTGAAAAGATAATCACACAATACTTTATTAATCAACAGAGAATGTTATATGCAAATGTTAAGTGAATTGGCAATTGTTTTTGGACTGAAATATATGCACTATTTGTTTCCACCTCAGAATCAAAAATAGTAAACAAATAAGTAACACTGAAAAATAAAACAGTAATATTCTTTCATTAATTTTTGTATTTAATTATTTACAGCTATTAACTATTATGAATGATTTTCTTACAGAGCTACACCCATTGATTTATTATTATAGTTTATATTGATATTTCAATTTACTTTTTAGTTTTATATTTTTTTTTCTTTTTAATTTAAATTTTAGTAATTTTGTTGTGATTTTGACGTTTTTATAGATCTAAATGTCGATATCATTTTTTTATTATTTTTCTAGTTTAGTTATTTTAATACATAAAGTAAAAATATTATTTAAAATATTATTTTTCCAAGTTGTAAATAAAACAGATGATTGGAGTGTGTTTTACAAGAAAATACTGTTTCATACTAAATTATTTATTTCTACTTTGAAACTTGCTGTTTCTTTTAAATATTTGTAACATTTACTAGCAATTTTTACTGCAGTTAACTAGAGTTAAAATTGTTTCAAAAATATTCTTAGTGTAAATGAAAATGAGAAATGTTGCCTTGGTTACTAGTTTAACAATAAATTGAATATGATTCCTGTCATGACAACTTTCGGAGGGATAGGCACGGTAATGCACATGCTAATGTTAATGTATTTGGTCTTGGCGGAATAGATCTGCTACACTACTGCTGCGGCAGAGCAAGTACAGAGACTTGCTGCCAATACATCCACAACATGCTGCTGTGAGCATGTAAGAAATATTGCTGCTACAAATATAACGTATTAAACAACCCCCATATTGTGAACATGAGTCACCTTGTAGCAGATCTACACAGGTGGAGCTGGGGAAGGTGGAGGGTTTCTGAGGCAAGCTACAGCAAGCATATATTTGAATGCTGAGCAGCAAGCTCATTGGCTACAGATACAGGAGAGAACCAATCAGCTGTGCCATGTGATGATGTCATTAGGTCTGATTGAGTTAGACCTATTGGACTGCTCCATCTAGAGTTTCATGCCAGAACTCTGAATTTCTTTCTTTCTCTCTCTTTTTTTTTTTTTTTACATTCCAGTTAATGTTATTTTATTTCAATTAACTATTATTATTATTATTATTACATTTTAATAATAAACCTGCTATATATGATGCATTCTGCCTAGTCGGTAAAAATATAAATAATGCTGCCTTTACATGATTAAATTGAGGTATTTTACAAGAGAGTATTATCCTTTTATGTTATACACTACAGTGCGTCTGTGTCTATTGGTTGCTTGAAATGCAAGACTAGGTATGTGTTGTGAATGTGCTGTTGTTATTCATGAAAATACGACAGACAAATCAACTTTTTGTTATGAGTTCTGAGCTGTTTCCAGCTGTTAGAAGCATCTTTGGTAGTTTCATCTCTGTTGTAGAGCTGTCCGTCAGTGCAAATAACTGGCTGAAGTAGCTCGTTATTTCTCCAGCGGGAATGACAAGGATTGTCTTTATGGCATGGCGCTCTGTTACAGAGACATGTGATTGTGACAGGTCGTGTATGTATGCACTGTAAATGAGCATGAACGTATGGAACACAAAACTTTCACAGAAAATATAGCCTTTATTCATCAGCATATACTGACAGAGAAAACTGTTGTTCACATTTAGCTGGAGTGAATAGAGCAGAAGAGAATTAAAATGGGTTTTGAGCTGCTTGGGAATTCTGGATGGCGTTTGTGTCCAGACTGATGGGGATGAGAGACTTACTGCAAAGCAAATAATCTGAATAATTCCTCTCTGTCTCTCAGTTTTGTTCTATTTGTGTTGGAGTAACTGGTGTAGACTGCTTGTAAACAGCATGCAATGACACTGATTTATATTTACATTTATGCATTTACCAGATGCTTTCCTCCAAAATGACCAATAATAAAGGAATGATGACAAAGTTATTTGAATGTGACAGGGGTTAGTTATTATCAGTTTGCCTTGGACTTCATTATAAACTTTAAAATTTCATTACTTTCAGTATTTTGTATTGAACTATATAACAGACTCTACACAGGGTTATTATAGTCAATTAACATTAAAACAATTGTTATATGAAATAAAACTAGATATTATTTAAAGTAGCAACATTGCTCATTTTCTTTTATTTTAACGTGACATTCTAAAATAAAATAAAAATAAAACTGAAAATTATTAAAAACGATATATATATATATATATAAAACCTAGAAAAAAAATTACAAAAGCAAAAATAATGACTAAAACTTGTTCAAAAAATGTATAAAAGCTACTATCGTATCTCGATACTTAAATAACAGACTTCTTTTAAAATATTGAAATTCTGTATATTCATTGCGGACAGGACTTCGGTAATAAAAATCACTATAACATGATTACTGCTAGAGCTTCTGGACTTGAACTAACTGATATCCAGTTTCAGGCTAAAGCTGATTTAATCTTAATAGCTTCTAAATAAGAACTAATGATAAAACGAACTCTAATGTAACAGAATATGTGTATGATGCCATAATGGATATAATGATGGCCATATCCATTATGTAGTGATTGTGATGATTACATAATTAATTTGTTTTTATTTATGCTTTACAACAGTAAAACAAAACATTCCTAAGCAGCACACCAATGATTTTGTATACTGTGTGATAAATATGCGCAGATTAGAAGTGAAATAAATTCTACCACAAATGAATTACAAACATTAAGTAATACATAAATAAGATGCAGTATATAAATAAATAAATATATGAAATAATAAATAAAATTATTAACTTGCTTTTTTGATGCAGGTGTCATGGTATTCTTAAGAAACGCTGTCATCTTTAATAATTTAATGACTAAGTGACTGGCAAAACAATTCAAATTAGAAAAGTATATCGAAAATCAAATGTTTTGTGTGATGGCATTTTGCTACTGCATTTAAACACACAGAATACAGACCGTAATAGGCATGACTACATATTAGACTGAATCTATATCACATACCTCACTGTTACATAGCAACAATTTTGTATCCATAGAAACAGCTTTAAACTTAAAACAAAATGTATTTTTATCTCTCCATTTTTCCCTCTAAAGCAAAACAAGAATTCTAATTGTAAATGCATAGACTTTGTGTCACTGCATTGTCTTTTTTCCCCCATGTAACACTTGAATTTACCACTTAAGCTGTGTCCTAACCAACACAATTCCAGCGACAAGCATATTGGCAGTTCACATAAAATGTGAAACGACAACTCGGCGTGACAGAATCACTCAAATATCACAGCCATTAAGAAGTGCAGAAGCGCACTGCTCCTCCAACGAAATGAGCAAGTTTAGAATCGAATTCATAAATATTAAACCTTTTTAACATTATTAAAACTACATACTGAGTGACTGATACATGACTACACTTGTTGGTTCATTCAGTTTTAACGTACATGCTTGCTTTATTTTCGAAATCTGAGTTAAACTATCTGTTGTTGCTTACAATGTGGCTATAAATGTGTAGCTAAATTATATTCAAACACACATTAGACACTTCTAACATTGAATAAAACACATAATAACAGCCACGACGTCACAGAAATAGAAGCTGTTTCTAAAATAGAAACTTGGTAATATGGTAACAGGAATATTTAACTAAATGTAATATTTAATATTGCAATTATTGAATCATTACATTTATTAAATAAATCAAATGCATTATATTATATTATATTATATTATATTATATTATATTATATTATATTATATTATATTATATTATATTATATTATATTATATTATATTATATTATATTATATTATAGTTTTTAACTAATCTAGGATGAAAATCTGTGTTTTGTGTTCTGAAGAAACAAAGTCACCTACATCTTGGATGCTCTGGGGGTATGCAGATAAACATAAAACTTTCATTTTTGGGTGAACCATACCTTTAGGTATAATTTAAAAATGTATCCTGCCCCATTATTCACTGAATAACTAATAGTTCACTGAAAATTAACATTTACTGAAAATGTACTCATTCTCAGGCCATCCACGATGTAGATGAGTTCGCTTCTTCATTGGAACAGATTAGGAGAAATGTAGCATTACCAGTGGATCCTCTGTAGTGAATGGGTGCCGTCAGAATCAGAGTCCAAACAGCTGATAAAAACATCACAATAATCCACATCACTCCAGTCCATAACAAACGTTTTTAACTTCAAATCACTGCTTCCATCTAAAATAGCCCTGGCTCTAAGCATAATATTGCTTTCTCTAGTGAAAAAAAAAGTTGTCTTGTCTGAATCAGGATAGAAATCAATAGCCCAAAACAGTTCTAAATAAATATATCAGTACATTTTGATGTGAGAGGACAATAGATTCCCCCAAAATCTGTTCCCATGAAGAATCAAACTCATCTACATATTGTATGGCCTCAGGGGGAGTAAATTTAAGCAGATTTTCATATTTGGGTGAACTATTCTTTTTTAAAATGTCAAAACACTTGTAAATGACATTGCATTTTGTCATTGTTTCGAGTAAATGTCCTTACACTGCCAGAGATCTTGTCATGCACTCAATCAGAGCGTGTCCTGCGGCGCAATCAGCCGTTCTGATGAGACGCTCACACCAGGTACAAGCACAGACTCCCAAACACTCTCTCGCATTGTCTCCTTCACCTTTGAAGCCCGAAGCTCCACGTCACAGCTGCCTCTTCAGGGTTTTCTTTCGCCTCAGTGTCTTTCAAAGGCTGTCATCCTGCTTCACTGGAGAACAAAGTCTTTCATTCCCTCCGCGCTGTGTGAAAACAGAAGGTGAAACGCTTCCCGCTGGTGGAAGGAAAGGGTCATGACCCTGGATCAACATCACCTGGATGAAAATGTTTAAAAAGCCCTCGTGGGTCGTGAGTGCTCTGGAAATGTTTGTCTACACCTGAACCTGCCCTGTGCCATTACAGAGGCCACGGCATGAGCTGTGTGTTCAATATAACGTGATCTTTCTGTTGTTATATAAACTCAGAGTCTCCAGAAAACAGACCTCATAATTGATTTATTGTCCTAAAACACTTTTTCTTATCGATTCAAAAAAGGAGAGTATTTTTATGTGATATCTAATAGATAGCTGGAAAAAACTGTGTGCTGATAGACAATACCAGCTGACAAACTGTCTTCACAGATTCAGTTTGCATGCTGAGTGTGACGGGGATGCTTGCATGTGATTTTCTTTGTTAGATGCAATTCCGCACCACACTTGCTGCTCTGTATAATTTAGTCTGAGGAGTGTGACATCGAAATGGGAGAGAGAAATAACCAGGAGACTGCAAAATTAAAAAAAGTAAAGAAAAAAAAATATTTTACATGTATATAAATATGTATAATAAATATATTTTAAAAATAATGTGCTATTTTATAATATTGTTTGTTAATCTTATGCGATTATTTGTTGTATAATTTATATAAATTATATATAATGTGTGTGTGTGTGTGTTATGTTTTCAATTATTCCGCTTATACTACAGTTACCACACCTAAAGTTGTTCAGATGTTGTATTTCAAGACACATTCATCAGGTTTTTGTCATTAAAACACTGTTGTGTAGGATGAATTTCTTACGCATCTCATCGCACACCTTGCTAATTTCAAAATGTCATTTTAGACCTAGCAGTGGAGGATTGAGCAATTGATAGCAGTTATTATTGAAGTTATTAGAGAGAGAGATTAAACGTGTGAATTACTGTTCCTGTATTACCTTCAGCAGCAGCGTCTCTTCTAATGGCCAAACTGTAAGTTCATCTGCTTCAAAAACAGCACCGTATTACATCACTTGTCAAAAATGACATGCAACTTTGAAGTTTTTGAGTTATTTTACATCAGATTCTAGTTTAAATTGTCAGAGCAGCACTAAGAACATATTTCTGTGTGCATTTATGTTTCGTGTAAGTGGGTGTGTGTCCATACTGTGTGTGTGTGTGTGCATTTGAGAGGGATTACTTACATACAGTATATTAAAATGTAAATTAACTATATATTTTTATATATTTTATATATATTAATATTCTTTATAATCTTGTGCAATTTTTTTTATTTTTACTGATTATATTTAAACTCATATAAACTGTTTTGTATCTATAACATTTTAACAATTAAAATATATAAAAATATATATATATATATGTTTCACTTTTCTTTTTGTGACAAGTAAGCACTTTTAATCCTGAAGATCCTAAACTATATAAATTAATGTAAAATTTATATAAACTATATGTTTTTTTTTTTTTTTTACATATTTTTGAATTTATCTATTTACAGTATAATAGTGTTTTTTTTGTTTTGTTACTTTTTTCCATGACAACTAAGCACTTTTAATTCTGAAGTTCTCATTCCTGTAACACAGTATAAGTTATCTTGTCTGATCACTGTGATCTTTGTATTTAAATATGCATAATTTAAATTCATTAAAACACATACAACCTTATACCTCTATGTATTGTTTCAATTACATTTGTCTCTGTAAGACAGTAAGATAAAGGTGCATCGGAGCTGGTATTTGGGCTGTGTAAATGCTGTTTTGTGGGGGCAGGGTGCTATCAGCATAACAGTTTGCTAATATTAGTATACTAGCTGTGAGGAACAGAGTAGCAGGATCAGTCTCCAGAGATGAAGAAGAAGACAGCGTCCACAGTAATAACACAATTAACAACTCAAGATAAAAACAAGATTAGCCCTTTAACAAAGCATTTGAAGAGTGTATTTGAGTCTACCATGTACATAGACTTGCGCTGATGTTCACAATGCAAAACTCCTCATTTACATTGATAAAGACAGTCAGTCATAATTGTGGTTTTACCCCAAATGTAAAATTTGAACTATATTGTCATACAAAGTAAAAATGTATGTGAAACCTAATAGAAATTGGAACAAGTTGCATATAAGTAAAATATATATTGCTGGTATATAGGGTTGGTATTGACATATGTAATACCATATAAAAAATCATCATATAGATATTATTAATGTTTGTACATACAGTATACACATTTTACTTTGGGGGTTTTATATATGTTATAACATTATATATTCATCTAGAGAGAAAATGTCTGTAAATGTGAAAAATGTATATTGTCTTATAACTTATATTGCCATATTACAATATGTGACCCTAGAGAACAAAACCAACTTAAGTTGCTTGGATTTGATTTATTTATTTATTTAAAAATGATTGATTTTTCTTTTATGCCAAAAATCATTAGGATATTAAGATCATGTTCCATGGAGATATTTGTAAATTTCCTACCATAAATATATCAAAACATCATTTTTGATTAGTAAAATGCATTGCTAAAAACTTCATTTGGACAGTTTTAAAGGCAATTTTCTCAGTATTTAGATTGGTGTTTTTTTGACCCACAAATTCCAGATTTTCAAATAGTAAGATAGGCAAAATGTCTTACAAACCATACATCAATGGAAAGATTGTTTATTCAGCTTTCAGATTATAAATCTCAATTTCGAAAAAATTTACCCTTATGACTGGTGGTCCAAGGCCACATATTATATTTCCATATGGGACATATACATTTTTGTGATTTAAAGTCAAAAAGCAAATGAAAGACATTTATTATGTTGACGAACAGTTGAAGATGTTGGTGATGCTACTAAGTTCAACCATTATTATGCAAATATGGTTTGAGTTTGAGTTCCACTTTAAAGGTACAGTATCAATAACCTCAAACCATAAATGAATGCAATCTAAAAAAAGAAAACGTAATGCATGTTTATTTTGTTGGTGATCAATTAAAAAAAAAAAAAAAAAAAATGGCATGCATTTTTTCTGTGCTGAAAAGTAGACATTTGCATTAATCATGTAAATCTTTCTGCTTGTGTGAAACATTTTCTCTTGTTGAAACATGGTCCCTTTAGGTGAAGTGCTAACTACGAATGAGAGATTTTAATTCGAATGCAGTTCAGTAGCAGTAAACTAAAGCACTATGCTGTCAGGCTATTCATAGTATGCATTTGTTTTAGTGAGCCATCAAGTCGTTTATAAATCCATATAAGTCTTATGAGGTGGGTTATCAAACCCGTCAGTCCAGAAGTCCTGTAGGAGCCTTTTGTTCGTCTTCTAAGAACCTCAAAAAGGCATCCTGTCAGACATACTGCCTCCTGAGTCCTTTCTGCAATTATGCAGATCAATCTTGTTGAAAAGAAAAACTGTCAGCCAAGAGCAGGTTATAATTATGACCCTCCAATCTGTGATCTCTCAATCCTCCAAGCGCTAATTGATTCTGACACACTATTCTGTTCTGTTAAAATCGTCTCTGAATGTAACACGCTCTCGGCTTCGGAAAGCAACAGCAATCGCTGAGACTTTGAAACTTTTAAGTACAGTATGTTTCTATAAGTGTCTAGGGATTCTGTGCTTTTAACACCAAGACTGAAATAGTGAAACACACCTAAGAGAAGGTGGTTGGCATCTTCCATTAGAGCTGTAATATACATTTTTCAGATACAATCATGACCTTTACAAACAGTCATGACCTTTTTTTCTCTGCAGCAATAGAAAAATAATAGTCGAACATTCCTCCCATAGATCAGATGGTAGAACATTGGCCATTAGTGGACGTTGCCTGAACTGATAAATGCATGTAAACTTTGGGAAAATGTTTATTAATTGGGGTATGCATTGCATTCATGTTTTACATTTTATCATTTCTATTCCTTGCAACTGTTTGAGCTACAGATATTTTCGTCACACTAAGTACATTTAAGCCAGAGATTCTTATTATCATAATGTGCAATGATCTCATTCACATTGAATGAAAGTTAATCTGGTTGATTGTTTTTGATTTTAAATTTTTTCCTTAAAATCAGCATAAATTAAATTCAGCACAACAAGCACTACCATGATTTCCAGTAGCCTATCACTTGGATCAGTAATATGCATAATCAGCTTAAAGAACTTTTTCTAATTTCAAATCATATGATTGATAAGTACAAGTTACTTTTAATGCATTTATAATTGTAATAAACTCATGGAAAGGAAATTCAGAATATAAATGCATTTTTTTTTCCTCACAAAGATTCATATACCAGCAGTCAAATGTTCGGACACACATTCTGATTCTTTATTTTGAATATTTTACACATTTTAGAATAATAGTGAAGCAACAAAAAGAGAAAAATAAATGTAATAAAAATATTGGAACTTTTAATAATTTTTAATGAAAATGCATGAAATTATTAATTGTTAAACTATTAATTGATCCCAGATTCATAATGGATGCTTTTTATTTTATACACTCATGAAAATAATTCACAATACAAAATTTGTTTTTTTTTTCTTAGAAAGATTAATATACACTCTACACCAGTGAACAAACTGTTTGGATGGGACTAGTTTTACAGGAGGACATTAAAGTAATTTCTGTTTCACAGACTTACTTTGAGATTTGAATCCTGACCGAATCTGTGTTTTTCTCTCATAACTTCTGTAAAAAATTGCATAACAAATTCCCATCTGTTTTTCGGCAAACTCGGTGGTCCTCAGTGAAATCTAATTCCTTCCAAATGCGAATGTATTTTTCTTGTGTGTTTTGGTCAATGTGAACTATACCTTACAATCTCTCGCAAGTGTGCCAGTTTTCAAGTTTCTGCTTTCTGCTCACCAATAATGGATGAAGATGTGTTTGGTACACTGCGAAGAAATAAAAAATTAAATAAACAAGAAGGTCAAAATCACTTAAACTGTTAAGATTCTGGCTAATGGCTATGATATCAGTTTCGGGTAAGATTACCTGCATTTCTGCACTCAATTGCATAAAGTGTAAGTTACATAAGTTAAAACATTTTAATTGCAGTGGGTTTATTATAAGAACCCAGTTCTGTAAAATCGTAATGGAAAATGTATGTTAAGTTTGCTCTTATTTACAATTTTACAAATGTTTACTTGCCATTGATCGGTCATATGACCATATGCAGTGGCCGAGGGACACCCCCTCAAAATATTTTCCACATAATGAACATTATTGTTTTTTCTTTATGCTATATTGATAAAAGCGAGGTGTGCTCTGATTGGCCAGCTATCCAGTGCATTGTGATTGGCCGAATACCTCAAGCGTGTGATAGAAATGTCCAAACTTTTTGCTGGATGGGTTGCAAGATGCAGTTAACTGCATGCTATTGAAAATTGTCTTGTCTTACTTGCCAATATAAATAAAGATGGCTGAAAACACACCGCAGGTAATGAAATGATGACCAGATTGCTCGTTTGATAACTGTAGCAAACATACGGTATAGTTATATGTCAAGTGCACGGGCCGGTGGCAGCATCATGCATTGTACGCAAGGACCTGTTTCTTTCAAAAGAGCTGATGTATTGGACATATTTGTGGTGTTTCAGATGCCAGAATGCAAACAGTTGCCACTGAAAGCATACGGTCAGCCTGATGTTCAAATTGAGTTTGCTTCCATGTTCCTCGTGTGGAATACCAATGAGTCCGGTTTCATGCAGCTCTGTGTGTTTGTGAGAGGATCGAAATGTAAAGCCATTTTGCTCTCGGCGTGCTGAAATAAAGGGCAGCAGAGGGAACTCGACTCTAAAAATGACGCCATTAGTCCTTCTGTCATAGACCTGGTCCTTATTAGAGTCTGACTCTCATTCTGACGGCACCCATTCATTGCAGAGGATCCACTGGTGAGGAAGTGCTGCAATGCTAAATTTCTCAAAACTCACCTTGGTTTACCCGAGGGAGAGAACATTTTCATCAGATTTTAATTTTTAGGTGAACTATTCCTTTAAATGCTTTTGCAGTTTGGCACATGAAGTTCAAAAACTGCCCATTAACGTCCCTCTTATTGAAGTTCATACAGTACTTAGTTGAAGTATGTGAATTGGTATGCAACCAGAAACTCCTGGATGCTTGTATCTCCAAACCGCTGTATTTCTAAATGTATAGGGAAAGCTAATCTCCACCTTGACACAGCCATGCTAGAAACTCATTAATATTTACTTCAAGTCACATCTCCATCGATTCCACTCAGAGGACATGTTTAAACACATCATTCACTTTAAAATATCTCCAAAGAAAATATTGAAATGAATGCATTTGTTTAAAGAGAATTGTGATCTTGTGTTTAGCGCACATGTTCTTGGAATGGAATACATAAGAAATTATTTTGCACTGCAATAAAAAAAGGGAAAATATATATATAATTTTCAGTGTGACTAATAATTCCAGTTTCTAATTCTTTTTGCATAAGGCCCGATTAGACCGACTCACAGATGATGTAGTTACAGGAGATGACCAGCAGGGTTTACAGGATGATGTTAACCAACACAAGCTTGACCCTTTGGATCCTAGGAATTTTCTTTGATGCATACTGTTCTAAACTCTTAGACCAAATTAGACATTGTGTCATGCCAGTGAAGTAACCCCATGATATTGAAAAATGAACACTGTGATACACCCAACAGGCCCTTGTTTTTGTTGACTAAAAAACACAATCTGTGAGTTTTCCTGGCACGCTGTTCTCAAAGCTTTTAGTAGCTCGGGACTCTCTGGGGTTAATGTGTGACCACACGGGAACCCTCCGCTGAATTACACAATATGGCCTGAATATAATGAGAATATTATTGCCTCTGGAACGAGCAGAGTATCTGAATGGATCGCATGCTGATTCACCTTAAAGTAACACTACGCAATGGCTTTTTGCAACCACATCCATTAGCCCTGCCGGGAAACGACCCTTTAGAAAACACCAACTAATGCGGCTCGCTGTGCTGAAGTGCCACGGAAGTATTTCATGATGATTGTGAGTATAAAAGCCTTGCATGTGACGAATCAATATGTCAGGCCCTGGAAATTGATACTTGCTAATGAAGCTCTCTAGAGCAACATTAAATGGCAAACCAAAAATCAGACCACTTTTAGGATGAACTATTAACACTTTGAGACCAAGAGCAAGTCACTCTGGTTAACTGTTAAGCCAAAGATGACTGTTGGCTAAAAATGCACTCATCTGCAGAACAACCAAGATGAAGATGAGTTTGTATCTTCATTAGAAGAACAGATTTGGAGAAATCGACTGTAGCATTGCATCACTTGCTCACCAATGGATGCTCTGCAGTGAATGGGTGCCGTCAGAATGAGAGTCCAAACAGTTGATAAAAACAATTTTATTTACTTTTTGGCTAGAAGTGACGTTTGAAGTTAAATAACCTTAGTGATGGATTTGTTTCTTACAGGCACACAGCTTTATATTTCACAAGATGTTAACTGTTGGAGTGGAGTGGTGTGGATTATTGTGTTGTTTTTATCAGATGTTTGGACTCTCATTCTGACGGCACCCATTCACTGAAGAGCATCCAATGGTGAGCAAGTAATGCAATGCTACATTTCTCCAAATCTGTTCTTATAAAGAAACAAAATTAATTTATATCTTGGATGGCCTGAGGGTGAGTACATTTTCTTTGTTTTTACTTTTCTCCTCAGTTACTTTTTTTCTCCTCAAATTCCAAATGTGCAAATGCAGTCCTGTATGTGAAACTTAAATTTAACTTGCAAATTTAACTATTTCAGAGTGGTTTATACTAACTTTTATGTTGTGCACATTTTAACGAGTGGTTTGCTCAACTGAACAGACTTGCTCAGAAATGATGCTAAATAAATCAGCGATGCCAGTTTTGGTCTCAGCTCTGTTTGAACAAGTGCTTAGACGCAGGATTCGTTCTGCCATGTTTAATGCTTATTTACAATAACACTAGACATACAGTGCATGCCGGCAGACGGACCGCTGCTCTCTGTGGGGCTGAAGTGTATTTGATTTGGAGTGAATTAAGCTGCACAAGGTCTGTTTGAGATCCGGAGCGCTACTAACATTTATTTATACGGCATTCATACATCTTCTCGGACTGTAAATTCATCACATGAAGCAAGCACAGGACTCACTTTATATGCAGATGAGGCTTTAAATTCTGAAAGTGTTTGTGAATTAGCATAGTCAGTGACTAGATTAGCACTCAAGTACTCAGTTCAGCACTTCCTGCCATTCTTAAAGAGAAAATCATCAAAGAATTGATCATTATTAATATTATTAATATTGTTTGTGGTGCTTTCTAATTAAAATTATATAATATACAATTAAAATAAAATTAATTAAATAATAATAATAATAAAAATAATAATATTGTTAGTGGTGCTATATAATAACAATAATAGTCTATTATTATTATTAGTAGTAGTAGTAGTAGTAGTAGTAATACAATTGTTGTAGTTAGTGGTGCTTGCTAAGAATAATAATAATTAGTAGTAGTAATAGTAGTATCAAACACTAATAATAACAGTGCTACTGCTTCTACAATAATAATAATAATAATAATAATAATAATAATAATAATGTACAATGTATATCTTCTTAATTTTATAATTATATCATTCTTCTTGGAAGTGGTGGTGCTTGTTAATGATTATGATAATAATAATAATAAAACCACAATGAGCTATCAAAACCGATATCAAAACAGAAGAAAAATAAAATAATAAAAAATCCCAAAGACTTATACTGAATGAGTAAGACAAGTATTAACTATAGAAAAAAATATGATACAGACTTGGAGATGAATTCTTTGGTGCTTTTAAATTTAAAAAAGCACCATAAAAAAAACATAATCCATATAACCATTTACTACATTAAACTGAATCCAAATGATACTGTACCTTTGTGTGAGTAGCAGAAAGAAAATCAAATAGTTTGCCATATGGTTCAGATGAGGAGTCAAGTGAACATATATGATACTTTCATGATGCTTGTGAGTCTCCATTCACTCCATGCAAAAGTGTGACCAAATACATTCGTCACAACATCTCCTTCTGTTCTTAACAGAAGAAAGAAAACCGTACAGGTTTGGAGCGACATGACAATGAGCAGATGATGACAGAATGTTCATTTTATGGTGACCTATTCCTTTAAATCTCAGGATTTCCCCTGATCTACAACGGAGGGTGTGAAATTGGAAAGAGTGGGGAGATGGATGTTGAGGTGTGATGTTATAACCAGATTACAGGCTCTTCTGTGCTTCCCCTCATGATTTTGGCCGACAAAAGTAATTTGTCTAGACAGGCTTGAAGAGGAATGCTAATACTTGCTAACACTGGGAGACGCAGATCTCCACGGATGGAGACACTGTTGTTTATGTGGAACTGCCACAAGCCTTTATATCGCCTGCTAATCATGTCATAAAGACTGTATTTAAGAGAGGACATGGCGAGACCGGTGAACAGATACATCATGAACTCTATTCCAACGTGTGTCTGTAATGAGTTTGCCGTTTTCGGTCTCATTGTAGGATAGGAGTGTACGGTTCAAGGAAACACACGAGTTTGCCAAGTCTGTGCGACACAAAGCACTTGTGATGTTAGTGCTTGATCATTAGTTAACCTTCTTCAGATTTCAACTGCTCTTGACATTAACAATCAGCATGCATCATCAGTCAAACAATTATCTTATGTGATTTTGAAAAGCAAAGTATATTTATCAGTTTTTATTTTATAGCACACTGGATTAACATCATTTTTGCAACAACAGTCCTGACCGCAACAACAACAATAATACATTGATAAATTATTATTATTATTATTATTATTATTATTATAAGTTAACATATGTTGTTGTAAGTTGTTGTTGCTAATAATAATAGTTATTATTATTTTGTTATTTATTATTATTACTAATAGCAAGCACCACTATATTGTTAATTTAAAAAAAATATTATTATTAATATTATAAGCAAGAACCATTATAAATTAACAAAACAATATGTTGTTCTTAGAGGAGCTTGCTAATAATAATACAAATTATTATTTATATTTTTATTTATTTAAAATTATTATTATTATGTTTTGTTATTTTTATTATTATTGTTGTGTTGTCATTATTGTACCACTATAAATTAACATAATATATTTATCTTTCTGTTAGAGGTTCTTGTTGTTGTGGTTGTTTATTATTTACTACTACTGCTAATTGCATCAATAACAACAATAATAAATAACAGCAACAAATAATAATCATCATCTTCAATCAGCAATTATAACATAGCAATGTTTTGTTAATATTGTATTCTTACAAACCTAACAGAATCGAGGTATAGCATATTTAGAATATTTGGATTTTGTTCTTTTTTCACATAAATATTCAGGTTGACAGGCCATGCAAAAATAAGAAAATTGAAAATTAAAAAAAACTTATTGTAAATACATTTATAATGCACCTTCAATTTAGTCTCAGTGAGTATATAAAAATAGATAAACATAAACTGTGCCAAAATCAATTACTTTGTGACTCCCAGAAGATAAACCCTTTTTGCACAAAAAAAAAACAGCATTAACCTAAAATTTGTCATATTGTTTACAAACTCCATGCAATCAAAATTATGGTGGCTTTCTGTCCATATCTGTTCTATATGCAAATGCACTCCTAATAGCTGTGTTATTATAAAATAAACTGTATTCCTAAAGGGTTAAACACTGCTGTTCCCAGCATTCCCAGACATGTTGTCTGCATGTATATCGATCAAAATGTCACTATAATGATACAAAACTACAGCCTTTAGTGTGGTCAGAGAGATTTTACAGTCCCTCATCAGCATTAAAGTCATATTTAATGTAATACAAGCACTCTTAAATGCCGCAATAATGTCTAAGTGGATTTTTGTGGGTTGGTTTCCAAACAGTTAATTAGCTTATGTTGTTTTGTTCAGGACTAAAATTTCTCCAGAAATTGAGATTTTCTCCACAATCAACTCTCGTGCTTGTTTGCTTTATACGTACATAAATTAAATGACAACAAGACAAATCTTAATAAGAAATGCAGTTTGCAAATCCTTTTATGTTCGTAATATGATGTATTTCTGACTGAAAAAGCATGGTCTTCAAGAAATTAGGGAAATGTTTTTTTTTTTTGTTTTTTTTGGGAGTTGATTGAATAGCAAAAGGTGGATGCTACTAAAATGGAGCCAGATCTATAACAAGTTGCTTTTTTTGGTATTGCCATTATTCACTGAACTGTAGCATGTGCATGCAGCCTAATTCTTTTTTAAGTTAACCTAAATAAAGATGATTGTAGTTTGTTTTACTAGAAAATATCATTGTGTAATACCTGCCAATTCTTTTTAATTTTTGTGAAATATGCTAGCAAAAAAGCAAAAGAAACTATTACTAATCTTGTTTAATCTGTATGTTACTGGAGGGCATTTTTTATTATTTTCTCTGCACATTACATTTTTACACCAGTAGGTGGCGACAAAATGACCGATCGTTCATTCAAACGAATTATTCAAAGACCCTGAATCATTCAGCATGAGTCACTGAATTATCCACAAGCGATTCCTAAAAAGCAATCACACCTCCAATCATGCTGTTGGGCTGAATGTCATTTTCTGATGTTTACTCTTAACCAGGGGCGGATCTACCGGGTGGCATAGGGTGGCAAAAGCCACCCTAAAAGAAAGCATTGCCACTCCTGCTGCCACCCCAGTTAGCAGCAACGAATTAAAGGTTGTGGCCAATTTGAAAATTTACTAGCGCGAATCTTTCGTGATTCGTGATCCCGCTCCGAACTCCCGAACTGATTCAAATGATTTGCGATCCCCAAACTGGCTCAAATGATTCGCGAACCCGCTTTGAACTCCCGAACTGACTCAAATGCTTCGTGAACCCGCTACGAACTTCCAAACTGATTCAAATGATTCGCGAACCCACTACGAACTCCCCAGAGCCTCCCGAACTGACTCAAAAGATTCGCGATCCCGCTCCGAACTCCCAAACTGAATCCAATGATTCGCAATCCCGCTACGAACTCCCGAACTGATTCAAATGATTCACGATCCCCAAACTGGCTCAAATGGTTCGCGATCCCCATAACTGACTCCAATGATTCGCGATCCCGCTACGAACTCTGATTCAAATGATTTGCGATCCCCAAACTGACTCAAATGATTCAAATGAATCAAATGAAAAAATTCAAATGAACTCCCGAACTGTAAAAATACATTTTTAAAAAATTTAAGATAAAGATTAAGATAAAAATAAAGATTTTCAAATATTGCACCTGTCAAACATAGTCTATTTTGCCGTCAATAATGTTTACGGTGTCCTTTATCAGTAGCTTTATATTCATGCTCAACATGAAGTATAAATAGGGGAGAGCAGGGGCGAAAGTACCATTTTTCAGAAAAACATCATTTTAAAAGATAATGTTGTAGACTGATATATATTTCTGCTGTAGCCAGTAATTCAGAAGTGTGGTCTATCAATACCAATATTTAGTAGAAATATAGAAAGTCTTCAGTATAATTTCACTTTGAACATAAGTTGCACATATTTCAACCCCATCGGTTGGGATGAAAGTAACACACAGGTGGGTCAAAAGTAACACAACAAAATAAGCTAGATTTTTTGCTGTTACTCTTATTTTTATTAAGTATACCTGATTGTGACCTTGTTAATATAACTGCAAACATATTTTGTCCTTTATCTTTGCAAAAAAAATATTAAATTACATCTTCATATTTTCATTTTAAATTTAAGTCTCATCAGATGTCTCAAAACCTGACTGTATTTTTTTATTATCAATTTCAAAGTATTTTTACATTAAAAAAAACTCAACAGAATGTACAATATAAAAATGTAATTACATTAGCATAATAATAAATAAAAAAACTAAACATAATGTAACAGTAGGCCTATTTATGTTTCCATCCTGTTGTTTTAATGCATAAATTGAAAATGTGCATTAAAACATCTGGAAACACTGCAGATTCATAGGTGGAGGTGTAAAGGCTAAGATATGGCTAAAACCCAGGTATAAATGTGATGTAGCAGCTGCCCAGAGAGAGATGTTCTTCTATGTCCAGAAACGCCCTCTCATAAACATCTGGATAAAACCAGACCTCTGTCTGTCTTTCTGACCCTCACTGAGACATGTTTTTTTTTGGTATAATATGACATAAACATTTATAAGAAATGATGCAAGATGCAGAAAGTCACAATATAGCATGCACCGGAACAAAATAAATACTTTTTTAAAGTATTTATAAAAACTGTTACTTTCGTCCCGACAGGAACTCCTGACATTTAAACTCGATTTAATTTTATACAAAAAAATCTGAAAATGCAAACTTTAGGATTCGTTAAAGCACTAAATAACCTGTAGATTGATCATTATTGTGACACATGAAACAAGAAAAACAACACGACTAATTAAATAAAATTACCGCTTCAATAATTTACTTTTTGTACTCAAAAACTGTTTTACGGACCTAACTTTGGGAAACGATGAGGAAATCACGTGATATTTCTCAGCTCCATCAAGGATTGCATGCTGAATATCTGTCATAGCTGGGAATGCAAATGCAGAAAGAGGCTCGGAGAAAATCGCTTTGTTACTTTCGTCCCACGTTACTTTCAACCCCGCTCTCCCCTACTGTTGTCATGAAGACAAGACCCTGGTCTGTCGGCGGCCTCCCTCTGTCACCTACAGCAGCAGCAGCTGTTTGTGTTTGAAAAGCGACAGGGATTGAATTGCAGAAGTTGAACTTGCTGTATAAAGCAGAACGTCACGGAATTCGGCCATTTTTTGATGAATAAATCAAAAGTAGAGCATATAATCAAATCTCGATATTAAAGGTGTAGGTGATGTTCTACAGGTCTTTGGGAATGTGTGCTCTACTACACACACACACACACACACACTGAAGCACGCGTGGTGTTTTCAGCTCTTCACTATATTGACATGATGTAAGCTACACATGTGCACGTCAGTGCGCTATGAGAGGATTTCACCATTTCATTTGATAAAACTATCATCATTCATTCTTATCGTATACACAGACTGACAGAAACGGCAATGTCTTTACCACAACCTGTCAGAATAAAATATCGGTATAATTTGAAGATTTTCAAACAGAAATATAGTACTATTACACAGAAGAGTATGATATACTTCAAATAGGCCTCAGCTAATTATAATAGTTAATTAAAAAACACAGAAACTCTGTCTACAACTCATCAAAATAAACGTTTGGTCTAACTCAAAGAAATTATGTAAGAAATATGTAAAAAAATATCTTTAAAAAAGATATACTAAAACATTATTTTAAAGGAATATCACACAAGTTTTCATATATGTTTTAATTTAAACTTGCCAAAACAATAACACCATATTTTTCAAAAACAATTTCTAAAAGTACATTTGTATTTGTGCCTGTAATGTTTATTTATTTATTATTATTGTCAGCTAATAAAACCTATGCTTCAGGGACCATATTCATATAACATCTAAGGCCGGTGACACACTGGCTGCGTGGCGTGAGCGCCGCGTGTCTGAAGCGTCCCAGAAGCGTCCCAGAAGCGTGGCGGATTCTGTGTCTTTACACACCAGAAGCGTGCCTGACGCGGCGCTGGCGCGCTGCTGCTGTAGAGGGAGACCGTTGACAGACCAGGCTCATGTCTTCATTACAACAATATATACTTTTTTCTACAGACCTACACCTACGCCTACTGATAAAGGACGAAATAGATTATGTTTGACAGGTGCAATATTTGAAAATCGATAATTATTATTATTATTTTTTATTACATTTATATCTGAATTTATGTCAACCTATAGACTTTCAAATATCAAAATATCAGGAATTCATATGTATTTGTGTACAAAATGACATTTAAACACATTTTCCTATTATATTTAGCCTGGAAAAGCTTCCAACACGCGCGCGTGTCGCGGTAAAAATAGGCGTCGGTTCTATTTCTAGCAACAAGTGTTTGCCGCGCGGCTCGAGCCGCGCCTGAGACGCGCGTCACACGCAGGCGGTCTGTAAGCTCTAACCTGTTAACATGGGAGCCGAATTAAAAACCGACAGGCCACGCGGCTGAGACGCTTGCGCCACGCATCCAGTGTGTCACCGGCCTAAGTCTCAGGCGCGGCTCGAGCCGCGCGGCAAACGCTTGCTTGCTAGAAATAGAACCGACGCCTATTTTTACCGCGACACGCGCGCGTGTTGGAAGCTTTTCCAGGCTAAATATAATAGGAAAATGTGTTGAAATGTCATTTTGTACACAAATACATATGATTTCCTGATATTTTGATATTTGAAAGTCCATAGGTTGACATAAATTCAGATATAAATGTAATAAATAATAATAATAATAATTATCGATTTTCAAATATTGCACCTGTCAAACATAATCTATTTCGTCCTTTATCAGTAGGCGTAGGTGTAGGTCTGTAGAAAAAAGTATATATTGTTGTAATGAAGACATGAGCCTGGTCTGTCAACGGTCTCCCTCTACAGCAGCAGCGCGCCAGCGCCGCGTCAGGCACGCTTCTGGTGTGTAAAGACACAGAATCCGCCACGCTTCTGGGACGCTTCTGGGACGCTTCAGACACGCGGCGCTCACGCCACGCATCCAGTGTGTCACCGGCCTAAGGTTAAATGTAGCTCTTGACTGGTTGAGTTAGATGACGATTAACACTAAACAGTAGAAAATCAGTTGAGTCTCCCCAGCTGGAAATGTCATTGGCTGTTAAAATCTTGAGTTTCTTATAATAATTTGACATATTGATAACACTGAACCTTTTATAATGCTCTAAATTACATGTCGATTCATACTGTATGCATTAGTGAGTGTGGTGGTGCTTATGGGGTATGGTCACTTATTCCTTATATGAACTGTTTCAAATGCAAGACATTAATTGCACGAGATTAAGTTTGTAAATGGCAGCCTGTGTCCTTTTGTAGTGTGCACATATATTTATCATCAAACTGTGATAACTGGGACTAAATTCAGTATATATACGTCTGCCATATGTTGCCACCCCTCAAAAATTCCTGCCCCCTTCTCGCCACCCCATCAATATTTTTCTAGATCCGCCCCTGTTCTTAACTAATTTTAATGCATTTCAATGCAATCTAGCTTTGAGATGTGCTGCTTCTACTGACTGATTGGGGCACCCATGCTGACCTTGTTGGGGAATTGCACACAGTCTTTCTTAATTAATTTAGCTGATTCAAATGTCATTATTGTGTTGTGTTATTTTAGCACCATTCTTGAGTTTTCGGAAATCTCAATTACAGGATTTGTTATGTTATTGAGCCATTCGGAAGTGTTTTATGCATGTTTTTAAATCGACTTATTTTATAATCCTTTTCCACATTGCTTTAATATAAATTTTATGTAAGAAATACACCAAGTTAGACAGTTACCAGCATAATAAATAGCAGAAATATGTTTCAAACATAAGCCAAATGGGCAATATGAAATATTTCCTGCTGGGAAATATATTGCAAAAATTGGACGGTCACTGTTGAGATCTGTGTGGATGGCCAAGAAATGTTCTGAAAATTTATATCATAAAACTGAAAGCAAAACATTAGCAATAAGCCCAATTCAGCCCCAAGAGATCATTCAGACTTGATTAAAATCAAAGACAATATCAGCTCTGCATATCAACTCCCCTGGATTGACTTCAGTCTGTCTCAGAGCTTCTCCTCCTCACGCTGCTCAGAATATCAAGCAGTGGGATCGATTCAAATATATATGTGCTATTTATGCATAGAACACTTCTGCTGTCATTATCTCTGTTCAGAGTGTCTGGTATTTATCCGATTGGGATGCTTCTTTTTATTTGTTTTTTTACAGAAACATAATGCAACAAATGCTGTCTTTTAAGCTGAACTTGTAATAAGCCCTTTAAATAACAACGTGAACGATTCATCTATGCATTTAATTCTGAAGACAAAAATGACTTTGTAATCTTTCAAAAAACACACATTAACTTGCTTAAATTTTTTTATTTACTTTCCTTTTCAACCCTCTTTTTTTTTCTAACTCCGGTCATTCAGCCACTTTTCACCATCCTATCAATCCCTGTTGGATAAAATCACACGTCATTAGGAAATTATTCACATTTTATAAAGAAAATCCCATGCAAACCCATTTTATTTCATGTTGCCAATGCCATTTTGAAATGGAAAACAAAAAAAGACCAACAAAACAATTCTGTTATAGACCTGAATTAACATTTAGAGCATTAATATGTACAAGCAACCTTCTTTCAGAAGCCATTTCAGTTACAAAGAGTCACAGACCAGCTGTGAGGAGACGATGAATGTTATTAAGTGCTTGTCATCCGCAAACATAACGTCTGACAAATCCGCTTCGAAGACCGAGAGGAGAAAGAGTTTCAAATAATTGAACAAATATTTGAGACGCACAATCTTCACTATGCTCTGCACGTGCTGTGATTGGACACAGGGCATTATCTTCTGAAGCGCTGGCTCCGTTAGAGACCCTCTTCTGCTGTTGATCCCCCTGCGTTGAACACCGGACTTAAAAAATCAGCATCCACCGATTACTCTCAGATCACGGGAAATAAGGCTTTCGGTGACACTTCAAACAGCGTAAGCGGAGCTCGCTTTTGCAGAACATTTTTAATGGATTTCTTTGATTTTTCGCTGGTTGCTTCAAGTCTGATCAAACTGAAAATGTTCACTGAGGTACTATACATATGTGGTGCATGATAAGCTGCACATCAAAGTTTTACAAAAAGCTGCTCTAATAATGTAATATCTCTCGAAGAGGGAAAAGGGAAAACAATGCTCTCTTCTCGCAGTGCCAAAGATAATTGAATCAATATTGTAAGATGAATTGTCCATGTTGTAAATAATCAGAGACTTGTTCGGCTGCCTCAAGCCACCTTTGAGTGAAAGAACAGAAAACTGCTGAGACAGAGGCAATAACAGAGGTGACAGGTCACGTCATCGCTAGCCATCGTTGAGATGAACGCCTCTGGGCTACTGAAGCCTCACATGAGCTTTAATGAAATCACCGTTTATCAAAGAGATCCAATGAACGTTTACAACAACTTCTGCAACTCTGACAAGAATGAAATCGCTGTCACTTAACTCTGTGTCCGTGTTTTAAACCTGTATGATTTCTTCTGTCCCAAATGACATTTTTATTTTTCTCTAGCCAAAATGTCTTTCAGATACAGTGGGTATAGAAAAGAATCCCCCCTTTTAAAATAGTCACAATTTACAATGTGCTTTTTTCATTCTTATTAGTTTTTGTTTTTTAAATATTTTAAGTTTTAATTTGCTTTCATTTCAGCTTTATTTTTATTATAAATTTTAGTTCTTCAACTGAAATGTGCTTTATTTCACTTAGTTTCTAATTTTATTTATTTATTGTTTTGTTTTGTTTTTAGTTTATCGTCTAATATTAATGTTTTATTTTATTTCAGCTTTATTTCAGTTAACGGATACAAGTTTTAGTTAACAATAACAATACTGCATGCCTATTGAAACATATACTTCCATTGTAAGTGTCTCACTTTAACCCCAGTTATTTATTTTTATTTTTTAAGAAAAAGTGAGACAAGTGGAAACCAATTTGTCTGGAAATCAAAATAATGCAACAAATGCTGCCGATTGAGCTTAGCTTGTGCCAAACCTGGAAAATTTAAGTGCATTTTTATTCTCTAACATAAGGCAACTAACAAGATGTTGCTCTCCTGTTGCCTGCTGTAATATCATCCTACGCCGCTAAATACTCATGCACATCTCCAGAAATACACACAGCTCCGCAGCAGATGTTGAGCTGATACCTAAATGCAAAAGACACAATGAACGCCTGTGAAAATCACTCAGCGCTGAAGGGGATGCATATGTGCCTGTCAGTTCAAAGACATTTGTTGGCTGTTCCTGCTCGAAAAGAAGGAGTCCTTCCTTCGCCTGTTGGTTGGTTGCTATGGATATCTCTCAAAAGCTCTTAGAATAATGGCACATCCCACCTCTGATGTCAGAGCTGTTGATGTGTGTGTAAAGAGGGAGCGAGCCGGAGCCTGTTGCTCATATCATCAAATGTGCCGCCCGCCAGCGCTCCAGAAGCTCCACAGCCTGTTGAGCGATCAGATGGAGTCGAACGCTGAGCAGCACACTGTATTTGTCCTCCTCCTTCTAGAGTAAAAGCGAAACAATCCTTATAAATGCCATGAACACTCTCAACTACAGATGAACTACGGTAAGTGTTTCCAAATGATGCATGGGGTTTTCCTTTTAAGCTTTTTGCAGTTGGGTTGTGTTGTCGTGGTGGGAGTTTAAGCGCAGAATGCTGAGGAAAGGAATGGGTTTTAACCAAAAAAAGTAATGTTGTTTGTTCAAATATGCAGTGGCTGTGTCCTGTGAGTCGTTGAAGTATTTAACTGCCCCAAATCTGATCTGGCTGCTTCGCTACTTCGATTGCAAAGCTTGTGGACTGAACGGGAACGAGTTTGCCTGTTTGAGAAAAGATAAATCAATATCGGTTCATAACACTTTCTTATATCGTGCAATATTAGTAGGACTTATTAAAGATTTTACTTGAACTATTATGCATGATATGCAGATTTATCAATCAGTTAATTGCATATATCAGTTTTTTTTCTCAGAAAAGCCCTTGAATGAAGATTTCAACTGAAAAATCTTTATTATTTACACATGTCGCTCCAAAATTGTATGACTTTCATTCTTCTGTGGAACACAAAGAGGGTATTTTAACAATATCTCAGTGTTGTTGTTTTTTACAATGAAAGTCAATGGGGTCTTCGGAATGTATTCTGTTGTGATTCGTCTAAAGAAAGAAAATCATACAGGTTTGGAATGACATAAGGGGAAAGAAAACGATGGCAGTGTTAGTTTTTGAATGTGCATAATTACCCCTATAAGGCTTCTTATTGTGGCAAATAGAGAACAGCACTGAGTAGAGTAGACAAAAGTTGCTTTGGAAATGAGTATATTGTTTGTTTTATATGATTGTGTGAACTTGTTCACCACAGAAATCAATTCAGTTGAGTTTGTTCGTATGTTTGAGAATAATTTAGAGTCCCTTCACACACACACTCTTGATTCATGTGCTCTGATGTCTTTAAAACACTGGTGAATTTGATAATCAATTCACTTTTGGCCGTTGCATCACATCTTGCTATTTTTAAGAAGCCATGTGGAGAGAAAGGTTTTTGTGTGTCTCTTAAAAGAATATGTTTACCCAAAAATTACTATTGTCATCTACTCACCAATATATCCTTTCAAACCTGTATTAGTTTCTTTCTTTTTCTGAACACAAAAGAAGATATTTTGAAAAATGTTCATTTTTTATCTTCTTTTGTGTGGTTTGCAGCGTGTTTCTTGTAGTAACCTTGAAATAAAGTGTTTAGAGGCCTAAAATGACCAGAAACGACCCTGCTAGGAAACAAAAAAAAACAACAAAAAAAAAACATGAAGGTTTTGTAATCGTATAAATAATCGAATGTTAAATCAACAGCTCTGAATATTCTATACATTCAACTATATGAAATATATTCATATTACTCCACATTTAATTTCTTAATGCTTTAATATATTTAGAAGTTTGGCTTTTAGAGAAACAGTACCATTGCACACCTTTTTATATTTGATATCAGCAATACAACAATTTGTTCATTTTACATAATTTTTTTTAAAAATCTACAGTATTTGCAACAGTTTGTATCAAATTACTGTGATTCATGTTCATTATTGTTTTGTCCTGAGAGCTGACAAACCTTAATGAGTGCTATTCAATTTCAGTGCCATTTTATTGTGCATTTTTAGATGCACGCTGGTCCAGTGTTTGATAAGCATTCAATCGATCCCCTGATGAAAGCCAAATAAGATGCCATTACCAAATGACTGCGGTCAGGATGAGTCAGTTTGGATGAATTTAACAGCACCAGTTATCCAGCATTCACAAATACATCTCAAATGTTCAAACTCTGCTAATACTAAAATTACACCACTCGTTTAATAACAAAATGTTAAGGATTTTCTATTATTTTTGGCCTAATGTTTGTCACACACAAAAACCTGTTTTGGTTCTAAATTTCTTGTTTTTGACTCAGTTCAGTATATTCTGTTCTGACTCTTACAGTATACATTCAGTCAACATTAGGATCTATTTGGACTATTATTAGCCATTTAAATATTTCATATAAATCGTCCTGAGATTAAGACATGTACAGAGGGCAAAAGTCTCTCAAGCTCACCAAGGCTGCATTTATTTGATTAAAAGATAAACTGTAAAATTGTTAAATATTATTACAATTACAATTAACTGTTTTCTTTTTGAATATATTGCAAAATGTTATTTATTTCTGTGATGCAACGCTGTATTTTCAGCATCATTACTCCAGTCTTCAGTGTCACATGATCTTCAGAAATAATTCGGATATTCTCTTCTATTATTCTGTTTGAGCTTTTGATAATTCAAATATTTCATATAAAATGGCATGAATACATGGTCAGATGTCTGGGACTACATTAGGGTTATTATAATTAACTATAAATAAAACCTTAAACAAGTTTGTTATTTGAAATAAAATAAACTTTTACTGAAATAAAATAAAATATATATAAAGAAACGTAAACTTGTTTTAGCAAGCTAAAAAGCAATATTTATTATTTTCATTTGATGTACTAAAATAACTGATATAAAATGAATAAAATCCATGTATATTAAAAAATAATAATATAAAACATATTTTATTTCGGACAACATTTCTCATTTTTATTTAGTTTAACTCAATGTACAAAAATAACTAAAACTGAAATACAAAATTAATTTAAAAAAAACTATTTTTTTTACTAAAACTTTATCTAAAATGTAAAAACAAATTCAAAATGTTAATAAAAACTCTAATAGTATCTCCAAAATACTAAAACAACACCGGACCGCACTGAAAATGTGCGTTATTTTTAGAACAAGAAAAGGTGATGATGTAAAAAGAGTCCAGGTTAAAGGTCAAATTAACTTGTCAAACGTTCATGTAGGTCAAAGGTCGACATATAGTGCTGTTTTCACTAGCGGCCTCAGACTTCTGGACTGGACTGTAGTTCTGTTAGCACGTATCAACACATTCAGGGCTCGATATCTCACTGTGGGTGGTTTGGGAAGAGTTGGTGACACTTACTCATAATGAAGTTCACTTCTCTGAATGTCAGAGAGTTTCTCGGTGGCTGAGTGGCATCTACGGCCATGAGTATGAAAGTTTTCCCAAGGTTGGAACGTGTCCTCTCTGTGAATCATCATTATATCGGACTGGTAGCTCCAGGTTAAGAATGAGTCATATTTACATATTATGAATTTCAAACCAGAAGATGACTGACATAAAAGTGAGTCTATCTATTTAACCAAGACAGTGATTCACGGCGTTTCTCTGGAGACTTCCTCTATCCAGTTATTTGCAACGGTGAGAAATGGACTCCCGCTCAGAACTTATTGAGAAGAGATTAGATCTCTACAAACAAACATTTTGCATAAACCTGTAGGAGTTTGGATTGATTTATAGCTGTTTTGACTACAAGGAACAGCAGCTTTTCCTGAGGATGAGCAAGGTACTACATTTACATTTATGCATTTAGCAGATGCTTTTTTAGTGTTCATGCATTCACTGGGAATCAAAAATTATAAATAAATAAATATAGCACTGTGTTTTCTGGTTGAGCTACAGCAACTTGATCTTCTTTCTGTGTTAATTGGAAAATAATTTTGCAAATGCCATATAATATTAATTAATTAATAAATTTTAGTGACATTTCTTATGTTTAAGCAATGTTTGTATAACATGTATTGGAGTTCAGTATTTAATTTTAACATGATAAAATATGGTTTTCCTCGTGTGGGGTTGGTTTGTTTGATTGAAAATACAATAAAAAGACAGCAATATTGTGAAATATTATAACAATTTAAAATAATAATTTTCTATTTGAATATATTTTAGGATGTAATTTATTCCTGCAATACAATGCAAAATTTTCTGCAAAATTAACCCAGTCTTCAGTCACATGATCCTTCAGAAATCATTCTAATATGCTGAATTTCTGCTTAAGAAACATTATTGTTATTATAATCATCAATGTTAAAAACTGTTGTGATTTAATTTTTTTAGGAAACGGCGATGAAAGGATTTTTAAGGATTATTTAATGAATAGAAAGTTTACAAGGACAGCATTTATTTGAAATAGATTTATTTTGAAACAATATTTAACTGTCTATTTTTTTGTTACATCAATTTAATGTCCCCTTGCCAAATAACAGTATTAAAAAAAAAAATTGACCAATAACAAATAGCAAGAAACCTTGACCAACATTATAATGCACTTTAGGGAAAACAAAAAAGTTTTTGACACCTTTTATAAAAGTCCTGAATTGGCATTAACAGCCCACTTTAGCTTTGTATAACATATTTTTGAGTTAGAGCATATTCAATGTGGCTTAATTCTATTCATTTTGAATTGATTGATAATACAAAGTGGTCTAGGAAGAGATCAGAATAGAGCTCAGCCAGAAAGTTGTCATGAATGACTGATTAAACGCTCACAATAAGACAAGGGAACTATATTAATAGAGAACATAGGGTCAATTGTGACTTGAAAAGTGCAGCTGGGATCTGCATAAGGATACGTTTTATTTCCTCTGACTGCAATTCCAGGTTCAAAGGACACGTCCCTGAGAGCTCTAGTGATTAACAATGACAAAAGCCTTCATCAGCTTGGTGTGTGGTGTAAAAGGGCTGGTTTCAACGAGCACGGTTAATGTCTTTCATACCTTCATGTACAATGTAATTGTGCGCTGTGGTCAGAATATAAATGGTCATTTCCTATATTGCCAAGATTATGGTTAGGTAGTGACTGTGTTTAATTAAGAAATGATGGTGAGTCTGTAGATTTGCTAACCGCAGTATTATTGAAGTGAGAAGCAATTTACAACACAGGCATTATCTTCCCGGTCTTTGGTGTCTGTGGAGTTGATTTAGTGCTTGATAAATGAATAGTTTGATCAATGAACAATTTGCTGAAAATGTACTCACCCTCTGACAATCTGAGATGTAAATGAGTTTGTTTCTTCATTAGAAGAACAGATTTGGAGAAATGTAGCATTACATCACTTTCTCACTAATAATGGATCCTCTGCAGTGAATGGGTGCCGTCAGAATGAGAGCTGATAAAAACATCACAGTAATCCACAACACTCCAGTCCATCAGTTAACATCTGAAGAAGTGAAAAGCTGTGTGTTTGTAAGAAACAGATTCACCATTGTGATGTTTTAACTTTGAATCATCGCTTCGAGCCGTAAGAAGCAATATGACGGATAGAGGACTCGTATTCTAGGACCTGGAAGCAATGGTTATAAAAAAAAAAAAGTTAAAACTAAAATTGACATTTTCAAGACATGTTCAAAATATACTTGTGGATTATCCTGATGTTTTTATCAGCTGTTTGGACTCTCATTCTGACGGAACCCATTCACTGCAGAGCATCCATTGGTGAGCAAGTGATGTAATGCTACATTTCTCCAAATCTCCAAACTTATCATTCACATTACATCTTGGATGTCCTTGGATGATGAGTACATTCTCAGCACATTTTTTAGTTCATTTTTGGGGAACTATTCCTTTAAAATAACTGTTGTTGTATGAAAAAGAACTGGACAAAGAAAAAAAAGAAAAACATGGGTTCTGGGAGTAAATAACGAAAGAGTTATTTTTGGATATATTTTGTAATGCGAGAGTTGTCTGGCCAGGAGTCTGTTCCCAATCAATGTCTTGCAGGGCTCAGGGATCCTCATCCATTCTGAGCTGCTTTACTCCCAGTCGACAGGCTCTGAGTGATGGTGGAGTAAATGTGTTTTGAAGCCTGGAGTTTATCATTGACGGTATCTAAAGGAATAAGTGAAGTGACACTGGGCGTCCTCGAATTCATCACCTTCAGCTCTCGTCCACAAACCTCTCATCTGGAGTTTGATAAGTATCAGTCCATCTCATCAGATGAAGTGCTTTTCTGACGCCATCCAGTGTTGCTGTCCTTGTTCTTCATCCTCCTTCAAACACATTTTCAGTTCTCTGTGGTCTTGAATGTATCTTCTCCAGCGGTGGTCCCCCTGAGGCGCGCTGCGGTCCGGTTAATGGAAGCGCTCAGTCTGTGGCAGTGACACTGTTCAGACTGACACCCACGTCTTCCGTTGCGGGCCGCTGTGGTTTCCGTTCCCTGAAGTGCTTGGGCATAATGGAGATTACTCACTGAGGTCTGCGTGCTGGTGTCACACATGAGATGGATGATAACTGCAGGAAAACCTGCTGGACAAATCCTTATGTAATCATTACATCATTTATTTTGAAGTTTGTGCGGCCATGTGATCCAGCTGAACTTGAAACAGTTTAGAATATTGAACGGAATGAGAGAACGGAACCAGAAAGCGATTAAACCCCTGGGTTGTTGCTCGTATGTGTGAATTAATAAACTGGCATCAGAATATTTTATTAAAGTGCCCCTTTTCTGAGAAATTAAAGTTTGTCATTTACTAGAAATGCAAGAATTCCAAGGATCATTCTGCATTAATATTTCAGATGAATGTCTTCAAATGTGTGAAAAAATAACATATTTTTATTACCTCATAAAAATGCCCTGACATTTATAATTTTATAATAGAATAATTTTAGTTTTTATTATTAAAGTTTTATAATGTTGAAATACTATACTATATAAAAATACTTAATAATTAAAGTTTTTAGATAAAAATGAAGGCTATTTTATTGACCAACAAGATTATTAGATTATTATTATTTTTCCCTTATTTTTATTGACATTTATTGTTTTCAAATATGTGCCATAAAAATATAATATTTTAATTGGCATAAAAAAGTTAATTACTTCATAAAATTAAGAGACAAATCAAAACAAGAATAAAGTATTAATTCCTAATGAGGTGAATTTCACAAAAACCTGTCTGTGTCACATTTCACATTAAAATCTACAAAATTTATATATTTATATATAATATTATTATTATTATTATTATTTTTTTTATTATATGAAGTATAATTTTTCTTTTATCAATTTAAAAGGTAGTATAATTAATAGAAGTATAATTTTTGGATAATACCTTGATATTAAAAACGCTATGAAATACTAATACTATAATAAAGTAATACTAAAGATAATGCTATAATTTAAAAAAAAAATTAATGGTAATTTTTTTTCCTAAAAATATTTTATTGGCCACTGATAGATTATTTTTTCATTATTTTCATGACATTTAATCCAAATTTCTACACAAATCATTTTAACCATAATGCCTCTGGAGATTTTTGCCATTTTTCATGATTCTCTCTGTGATCATTCTTTTTTTAATTAACCTAAATTATTAGTGCAACATATACATCCGCCATAAATAAATACTTTACAAATTTTTTTAATATACTTTATACTTTAAAATATACTGTGTATTTTTTTGCATTACAGTAATGTATTTATTTTGATCACATTAATGAAACTTGGCATTGTCTGCTTTCTTGTCATTTGTTAATGTCAAAGAAAAATGTTCTTGCATGTGTTTTTGAGATTCACCCAGTAGTGTGATCACAATCCATGATGAGGAGGTTTAGATCTTGAGCAGATTTTCAAAGTATGCTTGCACCAATGCAGTAATAAACAGAGGCATTATTTCAGAAATGGAGATCAGGATGGCCATGCTGCTTGCTGGAATTTAAATGCAAACACAAACCGAGATTTTAACACATCAGACTGCTGCGCTTCATGAAAACCTGCCAGGAATAGAAGCAGTGCTGTGGCAGAGGTTAAGTACAGTGAGAAGATGAAGAGGTTTGCTGAACCGCTGCGAAGCCCAGAGACTGTTTTATGAACAGTGGACACAAGCGAGGAAGAGAAAGCAATTATAGCCCGAAGATGTTGCTTGTTTCAATAGATTCAGCAATTTATTAAATCCACCCACTAATATCTAAAAAAGATAATCCGGCCCTCTCTCTCTGATTCCCGTTCGAGTCGATGTAAGCAGATGTCTTACGATATGAGCATAGTTAAATCATGTGTTGTGTGTGTAGTCATGTACTTACGTCGTCCCTGCCGATCTGTTGCAGGGAATATTCTCTGCTGCGAGCCACAAGTGTCATGACGAGAGAAAAGCAGGAATTCATTAAAAGATGATTTTAGGCAGTGCAAACAGATATTCAATGTTTTAAGCAAAACTCATAATTAACATAATTAACTAAATGAATGGTGGTAAATATCACTATAAAAAGTTTTTTTTTTTTTTTAAACAATTTTATTTTCAAAGATTTACATACAGATTAAGATAAGAGTTACATTTTTCATTATGACACACATATATTGCCTATATATATATATACACAAAAATAAAATAAATAAATAAAATAAATAAATAAATACAAATAGTTCACTATAAAAAGTTTATGGAAATAATGGGGGGGGGGGTTACGTCATCAACGGTGACATTATAGTTTTATTTAATTTACTTTATTACATAATTTAATATACATTTTCATTATATATATATAATTTTTTTTTCTTGACATTTAAGCACATTTCTATTGTTACTACAATGCATTCGGACATTTTCACATTATTCACATATTCTTTATGTGATTTTGCTCATTATGTTATTATTGGTATTGGGATTTTTTTTTTTTCTTTTTTTGGAAAATTGAGTTGCACCTCAATTTGCAATTGAGTTTACCTCATGTTTACCATGAAGTTCTTAACTGAAAATTAGGAAGTTGTTATAGGTTTAAATCCCGCTGTGCGTTGTACAAAAGTGTCTGTTAAGACTCTACTAACTTCTTTTGCACATCCATCTCAAACTCTGTAGTGCATTAGTGATGAGGAAAAATGAGCAGATCAATCTAATGGTGACAGACAAACTGCTGCTGGCATTCTTTGACAAATCCATGGGCATGATGGGAAAGTCAGACGGCCACAGATCCATCAAACTGAGGGAGCAGAAGTCGTAGAGACGTAGAGCTGCAGGATGCAGACCGGACCCCATAGACGATGGGTGGGCGGCACCAGAAGAGAGCATGAGATGCGTGGGACGGGGAGGGGTGCGTTTGCCAAGTGCTCTCACCAGACAGCAGTGGAGGATGGTGTATCATCACCCAAAACATGAATCTTCCTGTTTAATCACGACAGACGAGCACTGTGGCTTTAAAGTGCACAAAAATAGTTAGCATAATAATGTGACGAACATAATGGAAATGAAGCACAACACTGACATCACGATACTAGCTCTTCAGTAGGATCTGGTGAAAAAATAGCTAAAAATAATATTTGATGTTTTTCAGCCAGTTTATGTATTTATATATGCATATGCATTTATCTTAAATGTCTTAAGAGTCATTCTCCCCCTCCCAGGTAGTTAAAAAATGCTTAATGTAAGAATTACGATAAGTTTTCTGCTGTATTTGACTAATTAGGCACAAGAAAGCATGATATTTAATCATTTTAATCTAAAAGACCTTATATAACAACACATATACAGCAATATACCTACATACAGTCTACCTTTTAAAAGTTTGGAGTCAGTAAGATTTTTTTTATGTTTTTGAAAGTGGTCTCTTCTGCTCACCAAGGCTGGATTTTTAAATTAGTTAACACAGTAAAATCAGTAATATTGTGAGATATTATTAAAATTTAATACGGCTGTTTTCTATTTGAATATATTTTAAAACGTAATTTATTCCTGTGATGTAAAGCTGACTTTTCAGCACCATTACTCCAGTCGTCAGAGTCACATGATCTTCAGAAATCATTCTGAGATGCTGACTATTATTATTGTTAAAAACAGATGTGAACAGAACTATAAAAACAATAGTTCACTGAGAACTCGATGCCCAAATAAAAAGCGCATAAAAATAAGTGCAGCGCTCTATTTAATATCACCATCAAAATGATTAAGTATATGCATTATCATCATGAATATTTAATTTATTGGCCATCCGTGCTGTTTTTGCTGGATGATGTGTTTTGATGTGTTCAACAGCACAGAGAGGATCTTTTATTGTGTGTAAAGATGCACCGGAAGAAAAGCTTTGGCTTCTATTATGTTTGACATGCAAATAAGTATCAGCCATACATAATTCAATAAGCCTCATACAAATCAGCCAGGAGATATTTCCCATGCTATCCATCACAGCACTGATATTCTAGTTATTGTTTTGTCATTAAGCTTTCCCACACATGCACTATTCTAAAATAAGTTTGTACTTGATGCTAAACAATACATTCATTTAGAGAATAATGTACGATTGACTTTAAACAAAGATCTGTATATTTGGTCTAAATGGGTCAGAGCTCATGTAAGTAACGGCGGGAGTAAGACTTGTTATTTCTGGCTGATCAAAATATGAAACTTGTCAGATTTTGCCTTATGATATCAGATCCAGCTGGGTTTTTTGATATATCAGAAGCAGCACGGAGTATATTAAACACACAAGTAATTTTCTCTGGCTGTCACAGTATGATTATTTTTGCCTTTCAACAGTCACCGAATCTAGCAATGTTCATAAGAGATATCTGTAATCTTCTTGTGCTCCGCATATGTAATATCACATTACCAGACCGCTCTCTTATTCTGCTCAAGTAGCTCAGTCATATAACTGAAAATCGGGGAACAACTCGTTTTGTTCAAATGGCACTTTCACTTGTCATGACTTGTAGAGTCTAGAGATCAAAATAGATATACTGTATATTAAGAAACATAAGATACGCCTATATATTAGGGCTGTCAAACAATGTGGCAATGAGTTAATCTAATTAGTCAGAAATTACAAAACCAAAATTAAAAGAGCATCAAATAAATATAGAAAAAAAAGAAAAATTTGATTTGATTAGACAAAATGTATTACACAGAAACTTTTAGGCTACAAGGCCATGATTTTATTTTTATTGCAGCTCAGTGGTGGCACGAATCTGAAAAATTAAAGTTAGATAAATGATGCCTTGAGATTTAATGGGTTTTAAATATTAAAGGGATAGTTCACCCCAAAATTTAAATGGTCATTATTTATTCATTGCTCAAACCTGTAGGACTTTATTTGTTCTAAAAGAAGACAATTTGAGAAATGTCTCCGTATTTTCGTTTTTATTTTCTTGAATGTTTAATGGTGACCAAAACAATTTGGTTACAGACATTCTACAAAAGATAATTTCTGTTCTGCAAAATAAAGACAGTCCTATAGGTTTGGGTGAGTTATTTTTGGGTGAACTATCCTTTTAGTGTTTGATTGATTGATTTATTGATTGAATGCTTGATTTTGAATAATTTTTAATGAAATTATGCTCTAAATAAGAAACTAAAGTAAGTCATTGAGTCATTCGTTCATTCAAACGGCTGATTCATTCAGGAATGAAGTAAATGGCTCTTTTTCTGAATAGACCATTGAATCATTGATTCCCCTGATTTGTTCAAAACATGGCTTCGTTCAGAAGCAAATCACTGCCATGTTGCTTCTGTTAGTTCTGCTGTGGCTTTATAGGTAACATCTCCGTTGAAAATTGAGCTAAAATAGACAATGTTGAGTCTAAAACAACACAATATTAAGTTCTTATTTATGGAACTGTGTTGTATAAAACCATTATCACATTTGCACTTGTGCTGTTTGGGACAAAAACAGCACTTTTGTGAAAATGCACTCTTTGCTCGTGTGATATAATTTAACTATATCATATGATATAAATATGAGACAAAATCTCATACGGGGTATTTTTGCCCCAAACTCTTGAGTTTTAGGGGCATATAACCACATTCTATAAGCTACATCAAGCAGTGAGTTGTTTCCCTGCATCATGTTCTTCACCAATCAACTGTATGAAATGTAAGATTACTAAAGTGACATTAATTGATTGTTTTTCCATAGGTTCTATAGCCAACTAATTAAATTAACTTGTTAAATCGAAAGCCCTAATACATATGTTTTACAGATGAATGAAAAATACAGGTTTGGAACAACGTGAAAGTTAGGAAATGACAAAATGTTCATTTTGGGAAGAAGCGTTCTTTGAAAGCAGAGGGTTGAAGTCCTCAGCGCTCAGTTTTCTTCATGATGGAGGTTAGCACTGTTAGGTTTGGGAAGTGTGCACAGCATGTTACTGTCAGAATCACAGTCCTGTGACTCAGAGGCAATCTGGAGAAAAAGCCCTGGAGCAAAGCTGTGATCTCGCTGCGTCAGAGAGAAATCTACGCTTGAAACTCACAGTTACCAACGCTGAAGTTCAAAGGTTCGCTCATCTCCTCGATTTTTCTAGCATTCTGTCCATCCGTGCTGTAGTTCCTCAAAAGGAAGAGTTCACCAAAAAGAAAACTGTGCCATTGTTTACTCCTCCTCTTGTTCTTCCAAACCCACTGACTTTTTTTCTTCTTCTGTGGATCAGAAATCTTGGAGAATGTATTGGAAAGAAACAATGTGAACAATGTAATACTGCGTCCAGGTGACAAAAGCACCACGGACATACAATGAAACACGTCTATTTGACAGCACGTTATATTCCAAGTCTTCTGAAGTCATATGATTGCATTAAATGAGGAACTTACTGAAATGAAGTCATTATTATCCTAAAATCACACATGCACATTTCCAAATGTGGCACATCAAGAAGCATTGCACTATGCTGTGTGCCATTTAGAATTGAATTGAGTTTATATACTTAAATTCTGGTTCACTTTTAATGTGTGTTTTTGTTGTCTGTGCCCACTCTTTGAAAACTAGTGTTTGCCTGTCAAATTAAAAAGCCACCAATCGCCACCATTTTCCACAGACATCCGTTCCTTTTCCCAGCTTCTTCTTCCCGTCACTGTGTGGAACTTGTTGACCCCTGCCTTTCACCTTCCTCTCATCCACTTATTCTCATGTCACCCTTTCTTTGACACTCAACCCTTCTTAAGATAAAGGCCGTCTTGTGCAGAAGATAAAGGCAGTGGACGCCCCTCAGCAGCACCATGTTTGGTGCACGCTTAATTTGACAGCTCGGAAACAAAAGGCAAAGAGTAATCATTATCTGGTGGCGACTGACAGTGCAGGTGCCTAATAAGCATGCAGTGACGCACACGCTTCCTGATTTTAGCTTCCCGAAGGCTCCCATCTTGGCCCCTGATTGGTGCCTGATCACACAAGGCCACAGACACTAATTTGTGACTTGTGAACCCATCACAGCTTAATCATGGTAATTGATTTAATTAGTTTGGACACTGGCCATGAGGGTGTAAAGCATCTGGGAACAGCGTTGTGCACCATTCCAAACTGAAATGACAATGACTTTTTACATTTTATATTTTATTTTTAGTCATTATGTTATTAATTATACAGAATTAAAATAAATTAACTTTTTAGTATTTTTGTTATACAGTATTAATGAATTAATTGTGTGTGTGTGTGTGTATATATATATATATATATATATATATTAAGTGAACTTAAAATGTAATATTAAATAAGGAAATATAGAATTTTAATTTGAATGTAAATGGAATGACATGTTGACGTTTGTAAGCTGTTGTTTGAAAAATAGTATTGAAGTTTGAACATTTTATATATTTAAAATATTGCATATATTTTTGTTAATAATTTTGTCATTTTATACATTATATATTAAGTTTTTTTTTTGTTATAGTTAACCATAAAAATGTAACTTGTTAATTGTTGTATAACTTGTAAAAATGTATAACTTGTAAAAAAATGTTAATTAAAAATAAGATCTTAATAATAAGAAGAATACACTTTTTTGTATTATTTCAGCTACAATTGCAAAAACAGCATTTCTGATTTTGTAACATGATTAACTACAATACAGCTGCAATAAAAATTGAAAACTATGTAGACGTTTAGAAAGAAATTAATAAAAATTTACATTTAAAATACCAATTAAAACTGATTAAAAATATTAATATTTATGATAATAATGCTTCAATGATACTAAAATAGCACTACAAATTTAATTTAATTTAATTTAATTTAATTTAATTTAATTTAATTTAATTTAATTTAATTTAATTTAATGCTTGACCTGTGTTAATTTTCTTTGAAATAAAATAATTCCTCTTCCTCTGAGAAGTGGCCAATTCAATTCATTTTCCCAAAGTCAAAAGGAACTAATAAATTCTGCCTAACCTTGAATGTCTTTACTGGTGAGACGTCGAGCCAGAGCATTTCATTTGATCACTTAGACTGTGGTTTGCATTGCGGCGTTACAAGAAGAGTATCTAAGGTTTAGAATCCTCCACTTGTTGTGAAAAAGAGGTGTTGGAAGCACTTGAGTTATTCATTTTCACACTGTTACTTGTTTGGGAATGCTTCCTGTTGTGGGCTCAGACAAGATATTCTGTTTACTTGTTCTGTAAGGGTTCATTCACTGGCAGGTCCCATGCAAAAAGTCTCAACATAAAGCATCTGAAAGTCCCAGATGCTCCTAAAAAACAAGTGATGCCATATCGATAAAACGGTGGTGCCTAAACAGTGCCTGAACCGATACTTTTAAAAAAAGAGCCACAAAAAACTATGGATAACATGAACATTAAAACGACTTCAAATAAATCCATAGCATTCACAAGTTGTGCTTCCCTTACTCTAAGACTAATAAATGTATTTCATGATCTGGGTCATTATTTAATACAAAACCACACAATGTTTCTATTGTATCTCTGTCAGTCACTCTGATATTTAGTTAAAATGAGTGCGGTCATTCTCTATAAAGTAGCAACAAAGTCATTTGTAAAGTACAGTACTGTGCGAAAGTCTTAGGCACATTAGTATTTGCACATTGTTTTTCAGGTAGCTTTGCAAGAAGGTTTCTTCAAGCATCTTGGAGATACACCCACAGTTCTTCTGGGTTTAGCTTGTCTCAGGTTCATCTGTTTCTTTATGTAATCAAAGACAGATTCGGTGATGGTGAGATCAGATCTCCATGTGGAGCACCGGCTGTTGTCAGACTGCTTGTGCATTCAAAAATCTCACTAGATTATTATTAAAATGAATGGCAAAATGAATGTTTGGAAACGTAAACTGATATTTTCTACCAACACACTACAGCAAAATATATAAATAACTGGCCAAACACCATTCTTTGGGGTGAAAATACTAACTTGCCTAAGACTTTTGCAAGGTAGCGTATGCATAAAGTACGTATAATTAGATTAAGTATATTTAAAAAAGTGTAATTAAAGCATGTGTTCATGTGTGTTAAGAGCTAGAGTGAAAACTTTACAGTAGATGAGAAACCGACTGCTCCCTCGTGACCTTTTGTAAACTGTATTTATGACAAAGAACTGCGCAGACACCGATATTATAACAATCTGTCGATAAACATACCTTGTGTCCTACTAACCATTTCTTTGTGAAGTGACTGTATATCCAGTTTTACAAATGCAATGCTTTAAACACTAAAACTACTGTAAAAATGACAAGAAGCTAGAAGAATACACAGCAGCTAAAATAATACACAACTTGTACCAGAAGACTGAATAAATAAAAAATTATAATCTTCTCGTTTCTACACATTGACTTTCATTGTAAGTGCCTCACAAGTGCCTTTTTTAACCAGGGAGGGAAAATACATAATTTCCCAGAACTCATTGTCTGTTGAATTTCATTGAATTAACTGTTTTTTTTTTGTTTGTTTGTTTTTTTACAATGGATAAGTAAGTTATTTATTTTATTTTGAAATTTATTCTATTTTATTTATTTTAGTTGTTATTGTTGTGGTAATCAACATTATGCCCCTAATGCCTCTGATTAAACTTAACTTGTATCAAAAAAGGAAGTTGATGGTCACTCAGGTTTCTGTCGGAGTTTATAAAAGTGACATAAATTGCACTAATATCATCAATAAGGCCCTTTCACACCAAAACAATCGTTCTAATGCTGTGAAAACAGGGAAGTTCACAGCACATCTAAAAGATAACGACAGAGGAGCGACATCACTGGAATCACTTTTAAATCTTTTATTTTTTTTTAGCCGATGAAACCCTGACAGTCAATCAGAATCCACCCATTTTTAACGAGCTCAAGCATTTCAAGCATCAGACGACAAAAACTGTGTGCTTAAACAGAATACTATTCTCTGCTGGTGTGAATGTTAATGATAGTTATCATTATCTTGGAGTGAACAAGCCTTAATACGTCGATCACTAATCAGCCGTCTCTCTCTCATTGAGCAGGTCATTCTTTGAGAGGAAGCGCTGGGCTACAGGCATGTGACCGCCGCTGAGCTAAAGATGACTTTACTGGGAGGCGATGGTTCGGATTACGACTACAGTGCTTTAAGTTGCACCTCGGACGACTCTCTGAACGGGCCCCCCATCCAGGAACGAGAGGCCCTCAAGGGTGTTTATTACAAACGGGCGCAACACCTGCCTCTGACCGACCCCAACATCACCGATGCGCTCCATCTGGACGACAACGGCAACCTGCCTTCCAGCGGCCAGCGGCTGCACGTCATCATTAACGTGGGCGGCCTGCGGTACCAGCTTCCCTGGACCACGCTGGAGGACTTCCCCCTCTCGCGTCTGGGCCAGTTGCATCTGTGCAGCAGCTTCGACGAGATCATGCGGGTGTGCGACGACTACGACGTGGTCCACAACGAGTTCTTCTTCGACCGCAGTCCCTGCGCCTTCCAGACCATCCTCACCTTCCTGCGCGCCGGGAAACTGCGCTCTCTGCGCGAGATGTGCGCCCTGTCCTTCCGAGAAGAGCTGCTCTATTGGGGCGTCCCGGAGGAGAGCTTGGAGTGGTGCTGCCGGAGACGCCTCCTGCAGCGCGTGGAGGAGTGCAACGAGTTAGAGCGGGTGGCAGAGGAGGACGAGGAGAATGAGGATGACAGCCAAAGCAGTTTGACCAGAGAGTCTCGCCTCAGCCGCTGGATGGGAAAGCTAAGAGACATGGTGGAGAAGCCTCACTCCGGCCTGCCGGGGAAGATCTTCGCCTGCCTTTCAGTGCTGTTCGTCACAATAACAGCCATCAACCTGTCCATAAGCACCATGCCTGCCATGAGGGAGGAGGAGGAGACGGTAAGTGTCAGTTTGTCCTGCCATTTAGTTAAGAAGTTTGGGGCTTTTTGGAAACAAATGAAACTTTTATTTAGTAAGGAGGCATTCAATTGATGATTTATAATGTTACAAAATAATTTTATTTCAACTAAATAAAAGTTTCTATAAAATAAATCATGGTTTCCACAAAAATATAACCTGTTTTCGACATTGATTATAATAGGAAATGTTTATTTAGCAGCAGATCAGCATATTGGAATGATTTCTGAAGGATCATGTGACACTGAAGACTGGAGGAATGATGATGAAAATTCAGCTGCGCATCACCGGAATAAATTACATTTTACAATATATTTAAATAAAAAATCATCTATTTTTAATTGGAAAAAAAAATCACAATTTTACAGTTTTTACTGTAATTTTGATCAAATAAATGCATCCTTTGTGATCATGAAATTAAAAACCTACCTACGTCAAACACGGTAGCGTAAATCAGATTTGCATGAAATGTTAGGGATTAAATTCAGATTCTGACCAGCACAGATAATCACTTTTTTGTTTGTTTGTTTTGGCTGATAACTGATAAATGGCTGATATTAATACTATTTTTAACACTTAAAAACGTAGTGTTTAACATTTTTATTTATCACAACATTATAACGTAAAGTATGGAAAAGGGAGATTTACTACAGATTACATTTTATAGTGCTATTAAAATATACTTTTTTATACATTTTAATTGAGCAAATCTAAAAAGCACTATATAAATAAGTTTGACTCGACTCGAGTTGAAACCACTTCAGGTTTGCTCCTGCAGACTATAGTTGGAACTCAAACACGGGAACCAGTTAATCAAGGTCTTCAAGTTCACTTGAAAATTACAGTCATGTTTCTCAGAGCTCATCTCAAGGAGTCAGATCGAGTACACTTACTGAAATTCATCAAGCTCCAAGAGCCCTGTTCAGAACCGTTCTGCTCAACCAAAGCAAAGGCTTTTCTTCAGGAGAAGTCATCTTTTTCCAGAAATAATTTGTGGCAATTAGAGTTAAACCAGCTCCTTCTCTGATTGAATTAAGACACCCATTGGCTCGGCTCAGATCAGTCACTGGAATAATTAAAATTGCTGCCCCTGGTACAGAGAAAAACAAGAGCATAGAAGATTCAATTAAGTCTTAAACCAACATAGCACCAGCCAGACAGAGGCTCCTTTCATTTTCATGAAATATGTCCTTTGTGTTTGTCACTATTTATCTTCTGTGAGGAAAAAATCGTTTTTTAAGTATATAGTAATGATCTCAAGCGGGTTTAGCAGATCTGGTGGTTTGTGCATCTGGCACGGGGTTCATTTTTAAGGATCCAGGATGCAAAGATGCAGGTGAGTAGTTCTTGCATTTTATCATATTATTTCGTAGCATTGAAGCATCAAGCGTCCAAACAATATTTATACAATGGGGTTTCATTTTCAATGCACTTACTGACACTATTTTTACAATTGAGCTGAAGACATTTTCTTTACCACAGTCAACACTGTTTTCTTTCCTCTGTTGTTGTTAGTCTTCAAAGTGAGATCCTAGGATTTTATGAAAATGAAAAAGACACCGGAAAAAGCGAGGTGAGATGAGGTGAAATAATAATAATATGCAGCAAAGTTGTGGAAACAGATCCAGGAAGAATGTGTTTGCATGAATCCCTGGCTTCCTCTAGTGGACTACTAGCAGTATTGACACTGAGAACAAGACACCAACCGGCATCAGAGGAAGATGAGGATTTGTTTCCTTATACTGCAGAACACAAAAGAAGATATTAGAAGATTTTTTTGATGATTGGAAGATAGTGTAGGCCTAAGTTTTAGTTGTTTTAGCAGCTCTATATGTTTGAAGAGAATGCTATGCAAGATATAAGATTATTCACAACAACTGAATTCAAGCAACAACACTGAACAGTACAAATGTTATCTAAACCACTCTCTAAAAATAATTTCTTGTGAATGTTTTTTTCCTTGCATGCATCAAGCTCCATTTTCATGAATTAAGTCCTTTGTGTTTGTCACATGTCCAGGGGCGGATCTACCGGGGTGGCATAAGGTGGCAAATGCCACCCTAAAAGAAAGCCTTGCCACCCCTGCTGCCACCCCAGTTGGTAGCAATTTGAAAATTTACAAGCGCGAATATTTCGTGATTCGTGATCCCGCTCCGAACTCCCGAACTGATTCAAATGATTTGCGATCCCCAAACCGACTCTAATGATTCGCGAACCCGCTCCGAACTCTCAAACTGACTCAAATGATTCGCGATCCCGCTCCGAACTCCCGAACTGATTCAACTGATTTGCGATCCCCAAACTGACTCAAATGATTCTCGAACCCGCTTTGAACTCCCGAACTGACTCAAATGATTCGCGAACCCGGTACGAACTCCAGAACTGATTCAAATTATTCGCGATCCCGCTCCACTGACTCAAATGATTCGTGAACCCACTCTGAACTCCCGAACTGACTCAAATGATTCGCGATCCCCATAACTGACTCAAACGATTCGCGATCCCGCTCCGAACTCTCGAATTGATTCAAATGATTCGCGAACGCGCTCCGAACTCCCGAACTGATTCAAATGATTTGCGATGCCCAAACTGACTCAAATGATTCGCGAACCCGCTCCGAACTCAAGAACTGACTCAAATGATTCGCGATCCCGCTCCGAACTCCCGAACTGACTCAAATGATTCGCGATCCCAATAACTAACTCAGATGATTCGCGATCCCGCTCCGAACTCTCGAATTGATTCAAATGATTCGCGATCCCGCTCCGAACTCCCTAACTGACTCAAATGATTCGGGATCCCCATATGAGTCAGTTATGTATATGTAATGTAATGATAATGACACTAAATAAAAATTAACTAAATTTAGCACCGAAACAATAAAATACATTATAATAAAATAAGTGAATAAAAGCTAATTAAATAAGAATACATTAAGATGTTAATGTTTCTGAAAACAATATCTAATGCTCACCAAGTCTGCATGTGAAAAATGTAATATTTTTTTACTTTTCTTTTGTAATTTTTTTAATCATTAGAATGTAATTTATTCCTGTGATCAAAGCTGAATTTTCAGCATCATTCCTCCGGTCTTCAGTCTCACAGCATCCTTCAGAAATCATTCGTATATGCTGATTTGCTGCTCAAGAAACATTTCATAATATTTCCAATGTTTATGGAAACCATTTATTTTTTCAGGGTTCTTTGATGAAAATTCTAAATAGTAGCATTTATTCAAAATAGAAATATTTTGTACCGTCATAAATGTTTTTACTGTTACTTTTGATGAATTTAACGTGTCCTTGCTGAATAAAAGCATACATTTCTTAACAGACTCTAAACTTTTAAATGGTGGTTTTATACATAAAGAACCTAGTTCAATAACCTTCGCTCAAAATCCCAAGTTTTCTAACTTTCCATTCGTCTGTTTTCAGGGTAAATGCTCTCAGATGTGCTACAACATCTTCATCGTGGAGACGGTGTGTGTGGCCTGGTTCTCACTGGAGTTCACGCTGCGCTTCATCCAAGACCGCAGCAAGCTGGCCTTCCTCCGGCGGCCGCTCAACCTGATCGACGTCATAGCCATCCTGCCCTACTACATCACGCTGGTGGTGGACAGCACCTCCACGGGCGAGAAGCGCTTGGGCTCAGGCAACAGCTATCTGGACAAAGTAGGCCTGGTGCTGCGCGTGCTGCGGGCATTACGCATCCTCTACGTGATGCGGCTGGCGCGCCACTCTCTTGGACTGCAGACTCTCGGGCTGACGGCGCGCCGGTGCACGCGGGAGTTCGGCTTGCTCCTCCTCTTCCTTTGCGTGGCCATAGCTCTCTTCTCCCCGCTGCTCTACCTGATTGAGAACGAGGCTGGGGTCACGCGAGAGTTCAGTAGCATTCCTGCAACGTACTGGTGGGCCGTGATCACCATGACCACGGTGGGTTACGGCGACATGGTGCCGCGCAGCATCCCCGGACAGGTGGTGGCGCTCAGCAGCATCCTCAGCGGGATCCTGCTCATGGCGTTCCCCGTCACCTCCATCTTCCACACGTTCTCGCGCTCCTATGTGGAGCTCAAGCAGGAGCAGCAGCGGCTGCTGCAGCGCAGGACGCACTTTCTGCTGCGCAGCCGCATCGCAGGTCTCAGTAGCAACCTGTCACTGGAGAGCGACGTGCTTTTTCCTAGCACCTCGTCTGATCACAGAAACCGAGAGGAATAGGAGTTCAAGAAAGTGTAGGGTGCTAATGGACGCGAAATATAAAGCAACTGTTTTGAATGTCGTTTTACATGTTGTCCATCAACAATCCATTAAAGGTATAGGTTAAAAAAAAAAATCAAAAATGAAAATTCTGTCACCATTTACTCGCCCCCATGTCCTTCCACAGCAGGAATTTGGTTAAAGTGCTTCCCAAAAATTAATAAATTCTGTCATCATTTACTCATCCTCAAGTTGTTCCAAACCTGTTTGAGATTAATTCTTCTTCTGAACACAAAAGAAGAGATCTGGAAGACTTTCGGTAACAGTTGCTGGTCCTCATTGACTTCCATAATATGGAAAAAATACTATGGAAGTCAATGGGTACCGTCAACTGTTTGGTTACCAACATTCTTCAAAATCTCTACTTTTGTGTTCATCTGAAGAAAGAAACTCGTACAGGTTTGGAACAACTTGTGTAAATCAAAGAATTGAAAAATAAAATTACCTTCAAGTCAGTCTCCCCATCGAACGTAAAACAAATCCATATGATCACAGAATTTTCATTTTTGGGTGAACTATCCCTATAAAAGTCTATTAGAGGTGCTCAGTCATGAACTTTCCAGCAGAACTGACTTCAGAGTTTAAGTTGAACACATTTGAAACTTTCAGAGCTTATTCGAAAATGACTGGCTGTAAATGTGATAAGGTTGTTCTTAATGATTAGGTCACCAAAAATGAAAATTCTGTCATCACTGAAGGTGTGTTCACACCAAGGTCAGTAACTATAACAGTAACCATGAAGTTGTAATAATTGTTCTAATTCCATGAGAAGAGTGAAGTCCACAGCAAAACTACAGTATAATCATAAAAACACCTTAGTATCACTTTCAAAACTTTCAGAACCTTTCTGTTATTTCAAACCTTCTTCTGTGGAACTCAAAAAGAGAATTTTGAATAATGCAAAAGGTTTTTTTCCTAAAACAAAATACTGATGAATGAGAGACTGGCACTTTTCAAGCATCATTTACATCTTATATTGGTGAAACATCAAAGGTCACCAAATTTTAAGATTAAACTTCTGCACATATGACTGCGTTCTGCATGAGTACCTTTCCTTTGTGCAAATCTAATTCTAACACACAAATCACATCGCACACATACAGGTCAGTCGAATCATGTGTTTAAACACCAGGTTTATGTTCAAAATGTCATGCTGTTTGTATGTGCTGAAGTGTATGATTCAAATCCATATAACCTGCAGATCTCATGACATACAGTATAATTCTGTACCACAATATACAGTCTGTAATGTTTAATGCTAAGAAAACTGGCAGGAATATCTCCCTATATATATAATAAATCACACCACATGAATAAACATTATTTCTATTTTTTTTCTTTTCCTTTTTTTTCTTAGAAATAGTTGTGGCTTGCTTGAATTTACATTAAATAACATGACGTCCCGTCTTAGCATTTCTAAGAGCAACCAGTCTTTACCGTTAGGGGGCAGCAGTGCTAAATCTTTGACTAAAAACTCGGATTTACTGTAAAACTGATTTTTATTGTGCAAATGGAGCAAGACAGCATGAACTGGCCTCAGGCTTTCATCTCTGGTATGTGTGTGGCTGTCAAAACCTGATGAGACGTGTCATAAGCTCTCAGAAAATATAAATCCAGTTCATCAATCAAAAATCTAGTCTCAAATATTCAACGAGGAACGTACCCCTGTCTGCATTACCTTTCTTTGTGGAAATACTGGCAAAACTTTCCTAAACAAATCCTTTAGAATTACTTTGACCTCTGAAAGACATTCAACAGATTTAGTTGTTTATGAGTGAGAGAATTTCTTGGAATTGTTAGGAAGCAAATGTATTATTCCATTGGCACTGATGGTCACATTAGAAATACTGCTATTTACTGTCTCAAAATAAGGTTTAATTTTATTTATTTACTTACTTATTTATTGATTCATCGCATTCGATTCGAGTCTTTAGAATCAGTTCCAAAACATTTCACTCTGATTCGTTCAGTGGGTCTCTCGTTGCATCAGTAGGTGGGGGTCGTTTATCGTGTCTTTTGCGGTGTAAGGAGTTATTTTTCCGCTCCTTAGTTTTATTATTTTTTTCTTATTTGTTTATTTACATAGATTTATGACAGACTATTGTATCTAATCCACTTATACATGTGTATTTATATATATTAATTTAATTCATGCATTTCTTTTCTTTTCTTTTTTTTTATTTTATTGCACTGAGCAAACTCAAAATGACGTTTCTGGTGCCCCAGATCCAGCAATAGGTGGCCCAGTTACCTTAAATTCTCCAATTCTCAACAGAGTCATAATGAACCCCATTCCAGTCTCTCTCTCTCTCTCTCTCTCTCTCTCTCTCTCTCTCTCTCTCTCGCTCTGTCGTGCTATTGCAGACTAGTCAAGTGTAACGTAGTAAAACAGTGTCACGTCAAAGCGCCCTGCCCTCCCACCCTTCTGTCTTTCCAGTTTCCCATCATCTCATGATACTGGTGTCATGGCTTTGACTCCGTCTTCGGCCGCGCGCGCTTTCTCAGGGACGCGATAAGCTGCTGCTACATCGGATCATTCCCCATCGCTTTTGATCGTGACGCTGGATATTTTCATTGTTACTGGTGTGACATTGTTATTATCGATGACTCGCGCAGCTGTGCGCGTTCCCAGGCAACCCCCGTCACGAACGCGCACTGAACGCGCTCATTCGCTCCGTTTCGTTTCTTCTGTTTGAGCCGGTGAACATTATTGACTATGGAAAGCTGAGTCTCGTTCATTCGTACACCAAAAAACAGTAAATCAGAGGTCATTCCGAGCAACGAAAGGGTTTTATTCGCACCACATTCGTGGTTCTCGACAAGGTGAGTACGGCTGGATTATTTTTATATCGTAGCCTATTTTATCTTATTTTTCTGGGCGTTGGGATTCAAAATACAGCTCAAGGAGATTTTTAGCCACATTTCCGGTTGATCAAATAAATACAATGCCTGGCATATTGTTTAAAACGAAGTGGGTGTTCAATATTTGGCCATGGTGTTTATAAATCCGGGTATTTTTCTCCGATCCGCCGGTTTAAATGAACTGTAAGATTGTTTCTCATAAACAACAACAAATACTCGCGATGTTTTCCATTTAAACTAGAAACAGTTCGCATGATTATTGATTTATTTGTGTGAATATTGCAGGCAAACAGCTACAATGTGACTAGCTGTTTCAGATGACTAAACTAGCCGAAGTCCTGTCAAGGACTAGTCTGGATTTGTCTTTTATGTACGTCACACCTGAACTAGATCTCCATGTAGGAAAGGAAAATTGCAAATCAGCTCTCGTTTTTTTTTCTTTCTTTCTTTCTGTGTTTTCTCTACTGTCAGTTGTTTCTTCTAGACTGTATTGTCAGAGCTTCTCAGATGTTTCTCCTGAGGGAAAACACGCCAGTATTTTCATGTGTCTCCTCTACATTTGCAGATCTCAACAATGTCTCAAATTGCGCTCAGGTTGGCCAGGATTACATGACAGAGATTCCAATATGAATTCAACTATTTCAGACTAAATGATGTGATCTGCTATCCACATCAGTTTTATAGATGCATACAATTATCCTCTCATTTGTGTCTGCTTTTAGTAGAAACATCTGAGGCAAAGTTTGTGGTTGGAGTTCTCAGAAATGCTTTATGTATTCAGTACTTTTAATTTGGTACTTGCTTCTTTTACTTTTAATGGTATGCATTAGTGATAGACTGATTAATCAGATTCTATCTATCTATCTATCTATGTAACACATCTTGTATCAGTCAGCCAGTGAACCTCTTCAGTGAACTTAAGAGAACTTCTCGCCTGTTTTGTTGGCGGTGTTTGGGATTATGGTTCTCCCACTCACGATGACTCAAATCTCTAAATATCGAGGTTGCCATAAGGCATGAGTGTTTAATTCCTATTTTTGGACATCCTTAAATTTAAGAAAGCAGTAGTCGGCTTGAATCAACATTTCATTTCAACACATTCTCATAGCAGCTATTTTATGCTTTTGCAAATTGGTGGCTAATTTGAATGCATTCACGCAATCTCATTTATACTTTTTTTGCATTCTGTTCATGCCCCGTTGTGGGTTAGGTTTAGGCGTGGAGATTCTTGCATATACTTTTGTCTGAATCACATTGTCCAAATTCCTATGTAAGTGTCTCGTGAAATAGTTCTCTTGTGAAATCGGGTTGGTCATTATTAAGCATTATTAAGCCCCCCACCATAGCGCTGTTAATGAGAAACACCTTGCATCATTTTATAGTAGATCAAGGAGTTTTACTTTAGCAGATATTCCCTGTACAAAGCTACTCTACTGTAAATCATGGGTTAAGAGCCTTAGAAATCATATCAGGGGATTTTGAGCCTAGAACTAAGCTATAATTTGTTAGTTTACCACTTCTCATCTTGGTACAAAGACCTCGCCCACACTTGCTCTCCTCAGAGTGTTTCAGCCTCCTCATTCTTCATGGCAAAATGCACTTAGGTAAGTGAAAGTGAGTGTGTGGTTTCTACTAAACAAATCGACCCTGGTTTGAATCTTTAGCAGGCTGCACTCTTTAAATAATTTTGGCATCTATGGTTCCATGAAGAACCTTTAACATCCATTGATCCTGTCCATTCCACTAAAGGTTCTTTATTGTAGAAAAATGGGTTATTGGAGTATGAAAATGTTCTTCAGACTAAGATAAAATTATTAATTTGAGAACTGGTCGCTAAAAGCTTCTCTGGAGGACCCAAAAATGGCTTTTCTATGGCATTGTTGCAAAAACTTTCTTTTGGAACCTACGATTTAAAGAGTACATGTTTAAAAATAAAGACTCATTCCATGGAATCTTTTCATTCCACAAAAGGTTGTTAATAATGGAAAAAAAGTTCTTTAGATTATTTAAATGTTCTTTACTGCAAGAAAATCAGGTAGGCCTACATTTAAGAACTGTTTTGCTGAAAATGTTTTTTCTGCTACAAAAAAAGAAAAGAAAAAAAACATTGTGGTTGGTAAAGCATATTTTGTGTTTATCTTTGAGATTTGCCTTCTCTGTCAGCTTTATTTTAACTTCCAGTTCTGTCGTTGTACATCCTGGATATCTTGGGGACGAGTTGAATCCCGCATGATTTGAGGTACATGTCTGTAACGTTATTTTGAGTTAGGGGTTTGTTTGTATCCTCAACCCTAAGTATGTACACCACCAATAAAGAAATCCAACACAAGACTCGGAGGTGCACATGCTGCAAACAGTGCTTCAGAATTGACTCTGTAATGAGTGAGTGTCTGATAACTTAAAGGTTTTCCCTTAAATCTGTTGTTACTCCAATGAGCTATTTATCCTATAGTGATTTGGAGCAATTAGCTAATGCATCCGTCTTCAGTTGTGTTTCTCTGCATTGCCCGTGGCTGTTGATGGTCCTTATGGGTGCTTTCATAAGAAGGGGATTGATGCTCTTAATTAGATGTGCTCATAATACCACAGAGGACTCTTGAAGAAGGGGCCCAGAGCCCGTGAAGTGGCTTTAATGCCTTTTGGAATTCTGTGAATGTCTTTCAGTGAAAGCCGTTGAAGTTTAAGCTGGCTTCAAGTGAGATCATTGGAAAAGCAGCCCATTTAAGGCAAAATTCCTGTTAATTGGTAACGTGCCTACGCAGTGGGGCCTTTGTCCTCCCTTGACTGGGACCTTCTGTCTGTGATGAGTGATACACTGGGCTTTGGGCTCCGTTATGAATGACGCGCTTGTTTCTGTTTACTGGCTTTGAGAATTGGCATGCAATAAAAAGTGGCTTCTTCTTTTGAAATGCTATTATGGGAACGAGTTGCTCGATTAGCCGAGGAGAGAGAAACCAGAGGACAACTCCCATAGACTGAAATTTTAGGAAGAGTTTGACCAAACTATAGTTGAACCACTAAATCTTTATAAGAGATATACAAAGGAACATTTGATATCTTACTCACTTCTCTTATGTGTATATAAACTATTGATATCAGAGTATAGTAGTCCTTGACTGGCATTGAGTGCTTCACACGTGATTGAACAAACGCCTCGTTTTGTGTGATTGGCAATGAAATTTGCATATTTAATGGTCACGCTATCGGCCTCTGCGGGTTTGGACAATGCCGCCGAGATTTGTGGTGTACACCCACAGATTTTGTTAAATTTTTAATGCAGCAGACGGCTAACTTCTGTTGTTGCATGCCTCTCCATGTTCTGGTGCACTGTTCCAGTTATGCATCTAATTCATTTCTACCAATGCTCAAGGACAGTTGTGAAACTGTCTTCTTTATTTCTGTGAGAATGGTGGTTGTGTTTTGATTTTGTACCTATGACATGCTTTCAGACTTTTAATTATAGTGTTTATCGTTCAGAATATGGAGGCACAGTAACCGTTTATGTGTACATATAGACCAGCAATGAAAATAATTTGCTCTCTGACAGTGATTGTCTTGAAATTCTTCAGTGAAGGTTTTGCATTTATTACAAAAGCTTTGACAGCTTTTTTAAATTTTTGCAGTGGCTTATTTAGAGATGATGCAACAACATTGAGAGGAGTTTGCCAGTCTGACATGCTTAACATTTACTGTTGGATTGCCATTGAGCTTGAATCTTGTCAACTGTGATATGTTTTATCCCTCATAGGATTTTTTAGTCAGTACAAAAACTTTCTCTTAATCAAATCATTAGAGTCCGTTTGAATAGGCACTTCAGATTTGACTCAAAACTGAATGTGAACTATGAATATATAGTCTATCCAAGTAGTTTGTAAGGTCAAAGGTCATGCCCAGAGGAACTTTGCATAAAGTAAACGCTGTTCTTAAGTTCTATACATGCGTTTTACTATATTTACTCATATGAAACCATTGTTTTACCTTATTTAAACTAAACAGTTTGTTCACAGATTTTATTTTATTTTTTGGAACACCATATTTACACTGTTTTGTTGGCTAAACCATTAAAACCCTAATGAATGGCCTGTACTTCTATCCCTCATTTCTTTGCTTTAAAGAGTCAGTTCATATATTGTAGCTTGAATTTATTAATTATCGTCACTCCGTGTGTCTGAGACCCATTTTTGGTCACTGGTAGAGCTTGAAGAAGATGACCCCTCCGAACTCTCACGGCAGTGGACCCATCTGTCCTCATATGATGTCATTTGAATGGAGGACGTGGTGGTGGGGGTCCGTTCGGGGGAACACAGCGCTACTGTGTCCGCACAGAGTTCAGGGCCACTTCCTGTCAACCCGGCGAGCGAGGCCACAGATGCTTCACGTCTCGTTTCAATCCTCCCTCTGTTCTCTCCTTCCGTTATGTGACAGAAAAACAAGGATGGATGGATGGGATTTGTATTATTAAGTAGGCCTGTGTGATTATGAAGTGCCACTCAGCTTAGCCATTGATGTGGGTTTTGAACGGGTTTTTGTGTGCACCCGTCCAAATGATATGCTGTTTAATGAAAGCTGATGTCTGTTTTAAGTTTTGGACGTTTTTATCTCAAAAATAGCTTAACTGTTGAGTCATAGTTTTGTAGTCTTGATATCTAAACTGCTTGCTGTCTGTTAAGTGAAGCTGTTATAATGGACCTTGGTGAGGTTAGGAATGACTCAAATGTGAAGAAACTATCCAGTAGCTTGTAAGGTCAAAGGTCTCATCTAGAGCCACATGCAATCTGTGCATGCAGAACTTTGCATAGATTTGACAGAACTTAAATACCGTTAGTTTCATTTACTTGCTTGTTATTAAAATTTAAAAAAAAAAAATCTGTCATTTACTTTGAATTTGTAATCTTTAATCCATTCATCTGCAATAATGAAATCTGTGTAATTACATTTATTTTGCAAAATATTCACTCAAAGTTCACAAGAAAAACAATTGCTTTATAATTGCATTATCCATCGTCAAACCTGCCAAAAATCTGTCATTTATTTGCTTTGTATTTGAAGTGAGTGATCCGTAATATCTTCAGGGATGCTTGCATATGTGTTAATTAAATGTTTTTGACATTTGTGAGGAAGACTTGTATTCATGAATTCATCCTGTGGAATTGCATGCAAATATCCAATTTCGCCTCACTGTCACCTTTCTGGGTGTCGTGGTTGGCTGGGAGAGCTGTGGTCTTGCATACATACGCACACATCGTTCAACATGGATAAATAGTGAATGTGAACAACCTGAGACTGCTTGGGATGGGGTGGGGGGTGTTTTATGTATAGATGAATTTGTTGTAGGTTTTTGTTTCATCTGGGAGTTCAAAAGACGCTTGAGCTAGGTTCACTCAGTTCACAGTCTACTTAATATTAATATGTGCGTGAATATTAATGAGGTTTTCTCATTTTCTCCCAATCCTTAAGGAAAATGATTAGTGGCTTCATGACTTAAAATCCCAAACCTCTCAGAATCACATGCTCATGCAGTAGATGTTTGGAATCCCCCTTTAAACTTGAATACGAAGGCAGAGCATCTTTTAAAAGCAAAATCTTCTCTTGGTGTTCCATTTGAAAAATTAACAGTAGTGTGAGCTGTAATGGAAATCACTTCACTCTCCGCAATTCTGTTATGGAAATGTCGGAGGCTGTTCTGTTTGATGGCTGGATGAATCTTGGGTTATCCACGGGGCATTTGATTGCAGGGCTGATTTGTCGTTGGCCATTGTTTTGGTGCACATGAAGGAACCATCACCATGCTTAAGGCTTCTTCCATCTCCTTCACTGAATGAGAAGATTCGGCAGCCTTCTATCTTTAGTCATGTCTATCACCTTTTTTTAATTTCCAGAGGAAGTTCAAAAGTGATTGAATGTGAAACTCTTGGTCTTTTATTCCAAGTGATCCGTAATCAGCTGATTCTGAGTGCTCACTGTGCCGATGGGTCGTGCCTTGACTTGCTTGCAGAATGTGATCGTAGCTTCAGCATAACGGAAGACATGAAGAGGCAGATCTAGACCATAGCAGCATGGTACAGAAAGTCAAGTCAAATCAAATTACATTTACTTATTGGGCGGTTTAAAACAGCTTTACGAGAATAAACAGGATAGTAACCGTGTCAGTACTGTAAATGTATCAGTAATTAAATAATTTTAGCTGTAATGCAGTTCTACAGTAGATAAGTGTCATTATTCAGCTCAGCGTATTGAGTGTTGATTCAGTTCAGTATCAGTGTGAATGTTGCAAAGTCTTTATCCAGTTCAATTTATTTCATGTTTTATTCTCATCCAATAATGTGAGTGCAGTTAAATCGATGCTGCTTATACATTTTCCTCTAAACCTCTAAAATCCCCAACTTTTCAGATTTTTTTAGGCAATATTACCTTAACTAGTACTTGACCAGTATTGATTTTTCAGAATTTGAAAGCTGGCAAAATGGGTGAAATTACAAAATAATATTTATTTATTAATTTACAAAAATTGGGAAACTGATTGGAGAAACCTGGGAAATGTTCATTATTCATTGTCAAAGCTGTTGTTGTTGTTGTTGTTGTTCTTGTTGTTTTCTGTATTTATTTATTAGATCCTTTGGTCAAGTGAATATGGTATGATCCGAAAAATCCCAAAATAGCTAAATATCATTCCATTCATTTATAATTTAATAATTTTCAGCAAAAGCCACGTTTTAGGTGTTTTAACCCTAATTTATACACTTTGTGTTTGGTTGCAGAATTGACTTTTAGCATAATTCAAGGCTCGAAATTGCGACCATTTTGGTCTCATATGCTCCTGAAATTTAATCAGTGCGACCTCAAAATATATTTGGCAGCATTTGTGCGAGTACTTATAATAGTTAATACAAATTATATATTAACAAAAAAATCTAAACAAAACACCTACAGAGAGTGCACACATGAATTGACGTGAAGTCTATTAGGTTAGATAAGTCTCGTTGTTAACGTGCGTTGTTTCACTGCATGATTCAGTCTATTAAAATGCATAACAAAATTCAAAATATGGGGCCTTTATATAATTTCATACAGTTAATCAATATGACAAGAAGAGTGCTTCTTTTCCTCATCAAATCAGCATGATTACAAATGTGATATTGATTTTATACAACTGTTAACAAAGAAGTTGTAGTTAATATTAAGAGACTTAAGTTTTAGACTCTATATTGCCTGTTTTTGCTCTATTTCATAAACAAAAAACAATTCCAAACACAGTCACATCACTGTTTGCATCTCTGAGCAACATGAGGGCGTTTCGTTCCTGAATTAATCATTCGTTAAATGATTCAGTTTAATCAAAATGACTCACTTATTAACAGTGACTTGCTGCCACCAGCTGGTGGTTTTAATTTCACATTTAAAGCTGCAATAGGGAATTTTTGACCCTCTTGCGGTTAATAAACAGAACTGCTTGCGTCTTGCGGAAGAACATCGTAGCCGGAAATACTTCTCTCTGTTTATGTCTATGAAGAATCACAAAGGTACTGGGTTACTCCGCCGCGGTATCCCCGAAGCAATCTAAAATAGTCTGAATATAAACAATTATTATAGGTGCACCCTAGTGATTCAGGACAAGCTAAAAACACGGTTTGGAAAATGGATTCATGGTGTACTCGCTTATACATTTTTCTACATTTTAAACACAAACAAAGTTACGGACCGCAGCTCTGATTGGTTATTTTTTACCGGGAGCGATGGAGTTTCTGCAAATGGCAATAGGAGCACTGGGAGGAGCTAGAGGAGCTTGGTTTTTTTCACAGATTATCGGTCTCATATTCTACTGTCAGGACATAATGACAGGTTTAACAAATATGTAAAAAATATTTTTTTACAAAAGTTCCCTACAGCACCTTCAAATATTTCAAATATCAGTATTCAATGTTTTATGTTTACAATATTAAAATATTTTTTATGCATGTGTAACTGCAGGTTAAATGCATTCATGTACTGCATTAATCAGTGTGTAAATGCATCTAAATTCCATTTCAGATGCAGCTTCTGTGTTTCCTCTGCATTGCAAAGATTAATTTTGTTTATACTTTATAATTTGCTTGATGACAGCCCAGATGAGAATAAGTGATAATGCACACTTTTAGAAAAACATGGCGTTAAGGTAAAAAGAAGAATATTACAATTTTCAGCTGTAAACAGTAACACTCATTATTGTTATTGTCAACACTCATTAGTGTCAAAATATTGTTAGCGATAAAATCCCAGAAAATAGAGATATCATTTTTTGTCAATATTGCATACCCCTAGTTGCCAAGTGCCAACCATTCCATGCAGTTGGCAGAGCTGAATGTAAAATTTAATACTGCATACACCATCATAACCCTTGCCAAAGAAGAGCTTTGGTTGTTTACAAAATAAATCTGTCAGTTTTTTATTCAGTTTCTCTCTTCTTCAGCTCTTCTTTTTCTCAGGGTAGTTAGTGGATTGTGATTGACAGCTGATATTAACCAATCTAAAATCTGCATTAAACTTAAGAATATAAAGATAAAAACTGTTAATATATAATTTGTAGTTTTGATGCTCCTAAATTTTTGCTAAGTGTTTCTTAATCTTAATTTTTGCTGATGCTCCTAACTTTTTGAAGTTGGGAGCACCAGTGCTACCAAGTATAAAAGTTAATTTTGATAATTGTAGCTCAAACACTAGAAACACTGAGGTCATAGGTTAGATTCTCAGGGAATGCATGAGCTGATACAATCTATACTATTAAGCTTTAAATAAATCCATCTGCAAAATGCCAAAATTGACGACATTTTGTAGTGTGAGTGGTGTGTTCACACTAAAAAACTAGAAGACGGGGTGCACTTTAAGCACCCGGATGATGTCTTTAACTGTAAGTGTTAAATGCTGGAAACTTTATTTCTGGCGCACTAATCCATCACATGCATTTGAAAAGTCATTTCAACAGCAAATTTGAAAAAAAAAAAAAGTGCACTGTACAGTGTGTTTGTACATCATTTGGTGTGCCAGATTACCCACAATCCTGATGTGAGATCCACTATTTAGAGAAGTCGCTGTGAGAAATGTGGCAAGCTTTGGTGTGGTGCATTTGTGAGGGCTGCAGCAGGTTCTCTGTTTTTAAATAGTTTTTGCTAAGTCAAATAGTCATTTCGTATCTGGTTGATTTAATTCAAAGTTCTGAACTCTGAAGTATTGAAATGGCAAGGCTGGACATTTACTTTTGTCTGTTAGTATGTTGTAGTTGATATAGCAGAAAAATGGTTCTTCACTGATAGTGTAAAACACATTCTTGGTAAAGAAGACAATTCCTGACTCCAGGGAAGCTTGGGACTGATAATACCAATTGTAAAATAATGGAATGTGTGCCCCATGGACTCATCTCTGTGACTTTAACATGCCCTGGTTGTGTGAGAGATGGAGAGATGTCAGGACTCGTCTCTTCATGCAGCCTGCATTCCAGAACTACTGCAGGGATGAGTGAGCTGCTCATTTTGGTGAACATACACTACCGTAAAAAAAAAAAAGTTGTTGTCTCTGATGCTCACCAAGGTTGCATTTATTTGATATAAAATACAGTAAAACGGTTAAACACCAATACCATTTAGAATATCTGTTTTCTGTTTGAATTATATTTTAAAATGTAATTTATTTCTGTGATGCTAAGCTGAATTTTCTGCATCATTACTCCAGTTTTCAGTGTCACATCATGATCCTTCAGAAATCATTCTGATGATTTGCCGCTCAAAAAATATGTATTATATATTACATATATAAAGTATATATATATACATATATATAACATATTATTATCAATGTTGAAACAATTGTGCTGCTTCATATTCGTATGTAAAGTGTAATATTTTTTTCTTTGATGACCAGAAAGTTCAAAAGAACAGCATTTATTTTGAATATCATTTTTTTTAAACATTCTACAACATTTAATTTCTTTGTCACTTCTGATAATTTTAATGCATGCATTCTTGCTGAATAAAAATAATAATTTCTTTCAAAAATCCTCTGACACACCCTTTATCAGAACTGTGTCATGTGTGTAACGGCTAGTAATAATAAGTAGGACAAAAACCATTGCATAATTCTGAAGAATTTGAATGTCTGTCTTTTTTCACAAAATTCTAAATCTGCTCTGCCTTTAATTAATTCAGTTACAATTCTTTGGATTTTTGACTCATTTAATAATGATTCCAGTTAACAATGCGAGTGTAGTACTTTCAGTTCAATATATTAAACCTTACTATATTTTAAACCTTACTATAATAATGTGGCACACAGTTATATTTTTTTTTTGATGCATGGACTGAAAAAAAAAACATGGTGTAGAAAATTTTTTTACTCTGAAATTTCTTGTAAAATTCACAGATAATTTCAAAGCAGCAGCAAGTAACACTGAATTAAATGTGAAATTCTGAATTACGAACTAATTTATTTGTACATCTTTATTTACTTATTTATTAATTTATTTTGTATATTTAGACAGCGTTCCTCCTTTAAATCCGTTCTTCAATTTTCCCCCAACAATCTCTGAAGAAAACATGCAAATTCTGTATGGGCTTAGTAATGCAAAATGACCCATTTCTTCAACCCTTTCGCTCTAACAGCGTCTTGCTCTGAATCATGGGAATCCAAGCAAATCTGAAGCTATTGACCTGTGCCGGGCTTTAGTCAATGCTGACATACATTGAAATGCTCCCTTCAGAACAGAAGGATGCAAAGATGGTCATCTACGAGTTTCACATCAAAGACTCCCTCTTCCCTCTTCATTAAGGAGGGCTTAGACTTGAAGGTAACGCTTATCTCTCGTAATGTGCTGCCCAATAAATGTGTTTTAATCTGCAAGCAATTCTCTTTGGCTGTGTCTTGTGAAAGTGTAGTTCTGTCCACATGCTACACGTCTGGCTGTGAAAGAAATGGTTGCATGTTTCTTGCTTCAGTCTTTTTTTTCATTAAGGAAATCATCAAGGGAAAGATAAACCCCAAAGGATCTGTGTATCTCTTCCACTCTCTCACAGTATCGCTCACACACACATCCCCCAGCCGCCCTTGTTTCTCTCTAATACTCCTGACCGCAGATCTCTGCTCTTTGCACACACACCATGACCATATTTAGATGCAGGAAAGAAGCGTGCGTGTATGATTGTTTACAGATGACAGCAGGAGACCGTAGGAGCGTGACTCACTGGCGTTGCTGTAGGATCAAGAATGCTGAATGCAAAGGCAATAAACCAGATTATTAATTAACAACACTGGTATATATTTCTGCCATATGGTGCAAACTTTCATATTTGTTGGTTTTCAGAGCTCGCAAGTCATTCTAATCCATCACGGCCTTATAAGGTGAATCTCACAGAGGAAATGTTTTTGCCATTATACGTTTCTGCATGAATTTGAAGTACTAAAATGTGACCGTGCTAAATGTCAGAAAAGCTTTGAAAATCATTATGAAATTCAGAAAACGTTTCCTCAAGTTCAGAAAATAGTGCATTTTCTTTCCAGTATTAACGAGCTTCCTGTTAAAACATCCAAGTGGCTTGTGCTTTTTTATTTTTAACAAATAAAGTCAGTTGAATAAAATAATTAATAAAATAAAATGTATGGTACATTAATAGGAAAATAACAAGCAAAAAAAACCTTAATTTTCTTTAATGCAAAATATCATTCCTTTTTTATGTGGAAGAACTATAACCAGGACATCTGCTGACCATTTTCATGAGATTCTTCAAAGAACTGAGTTTTATCGTGAAGTTTAAGATGCACTGCTCAAGGTATCTTAGCTCAGAATTTAGAGAATGTAATATGTTTACACCGTACACACATACTAACACCTCTTCGTGAGCGCTCTGCAGTGAAACAAATGTTTTGTTAAGAAGCAGGTCATTTTTACACGGGCTTCTTACTTTTAGCATGAATTCCACCACAGTGCTTTCGTGTCATCTAATAACAAGACAGCTGGACAATGAATGATAAGTTTGCTGGGTATGAATCATTGGGGCCATTTCCAAACTTGTTAGTTTTTGCAGTTGTAGATGTTGACTTGCATGTTCGCTGCTTGTCCTAAGTCAGAACTTTGAAAATGTATGACTTGTTGTGGCGTAACAAATACAAACGCAGAGAATGTACGCCAATAAAGCCATGTTTATTCATGCATATGCCATTGTGACGTGTAATCCTGCCACACCTTTCATGTAAAGGCAGAAGTAAGATATGCTAGATATGCAGGGTAATGATTGATCAAAGGCTGGTACATGGTGTTTCAGAACATTGTCAGCTCGTGTGAACACCGTGTCATTTGCATACCAGGTTTCAATTCGGTAAAGTGCTTTGGTTTAAACAAGACCTTGTGCCCTAGCTGAATCGGTGCGTTTTCTGACTATCAGACTAGGCACCAGTTTGTATTAACAATACTTTTGCTGACCGCAGAATTTCAAACTGAACAATGTCTTATCTAACTCAAACATGTGCGTTGTCAAATTCATAGTTTGTTTAAACAGTGTAAACTTTGCCTGGCATTTTCATGACATTACAGTAGTTTGACAAGTCAGCCTCTGGCCAACGCGAGTTAGGACAGGTCTGTTTGGGAATCCTGTTTGAAAAGGATCAGTTTGTGTTTGCATTGCTACACTATAGAGAGTGCAACAGTCGGGTTTCGACAGTAAAAATCCCATTCATTTTTTTCCATGGGGAATTGAACTCCTAACCAGAGCTATGAGGTGTTAAACCTGTCGAAGCCTGTATGAGTTTCTTTCTTCAGTTGAACACAAAATAAGATAGGCTCATTTAAAGTAAACAATAAACAAAGTCAATCACTTTAAAAGGCTACAAATTGAATAATTATTTGCAATACATTGTGGGATTGTAGTTTTTTCTTCCTTTTATTAAATTAATTCACAGTTCTTGTACTTTCATCTTCTCTTTTTATCTGATTTCTGAAGTTCTTTTTTGCTTTAAATCAAATTTGTAATATTCTGATTCATTCAAGCTGGATGGTTTGGTTCACGGCTTATAATGTTTTTTTTTTTTTTTTTTTTTTTTTTTTTTTTTTTAGAAAGTATTTTAAAGTGCTGCCTGCATTCTCAAGTGTAAATGATGTTAAGCGGTCCTGCCAACTGATACTCTGGCAAATATGCTTTCTATAATGGCATAAATGTAGTAGAATCGTACTGGCCAGTATGCTAGTTTGACTGGTAATGCAGTGATTAGTATCTGCCGATCCTGTCAGCGGTCATGGAGAGATTACAGCCTGTGGGCTTTCTGTGAATTAACATGAAATGTTTTTCCTGAATTATCGGATTTACCTCCGTGCAATGTTTCCTTTTTAGCCTTTAATTTGATTAAGGAAACATGCTTTGTTTTGTAGCTTTTAGCTCTGGAAATGCATGCTATTCAAGCAGATCGTTTAATAACATCAGTTCCAATGAAAGGTTTGCAAATGCCAAGTTCAGAAGATGAAAATAAGAGACACAGCAAGTTTCTTTATTTCACGTAAGGGATTTTAAGATTTTTAAAATAAACCTGTGATGGCAGGTGACAAATTTATCACATTGCTAAACCAAAAACAAAATGCTACACACTCATAGTGTTTGCCTGAAAATATGATGTGCATAAAAATTTTTTCAAGATGCATTAAGTAAAATGCAATTACTGACATATGACTTCAATGCATCTGCTGTAGAAAATAAAATAATTTGAATATCACGTAAAAATGCCACACACCATTACAGTTTTCTAGAAGTAATTTTTAAGTTCAGATGCAATTTGTTTGGGTGTACAGTAAGTAACTGCATCCCATATGGATTTAGTTGTTTCATGGCTTTAGGTTTAGGGAGGGGACAGAACACGTTTGCATGTTAATTCATTTGCATTCATTTACTTGCAATGTATTAATACATGCTGTCAGCGCATCGGGCCAATGCGTGCTGGCTTCAGCATGTAAAATATAAACCCCACGCTTGATCTGACGCACGTGGCTGATTAGAGAAGCTTCCGCTCTGCACAGTGAGCGGCCCAGATATCTTCCGTTCAGCCTTAAATGATTTCATGTGTGTTGGCAGCCGATTAAGGGGTGAACAGGTTTTCAGACATTTTATTTTAGAGGTGCAAGCATTAATATTGTGTTTGAAGCATGCAGTTTTTTTTCCATCTACTAGTGCTTTCTGGTGTCTTGCTTAAAGGGATAGTTCACCCAAAAAATAAAATTGTTTGTTTATATGCTTACCCCCATGGCATCCAAGATGTAGGTGACTTTGTTTCTTCAGTAGAACACAAAACACAGATTATAAATGGAAGTGGATAGGAATCATGAACTTTGAGATAGGGGTGTAAGAAATATCGATACATGTGCGCATATTTAGCATTATTATTATGAGGGATGCATGATATAAAAAGTTATGTTCAGTAACCGATCAATGTCTGATATAAAAATGTATACTGTTTTGTCTATAATTAAAGTAAAACATCAATCATTTAAAAAGGCTACAAGTGAATTGATATTTCATAATTATATTATTATTATTATAATATACTATCAAGTATTTTTAGCTTTTAATTTATATTTCTAGTTTTTTTTTTTTTTTATAAATCTGTTGTAATTGATATATTTATTTAATTCATTTATACCTAAACTTTTCATTTTTTTTAGTTATTTTTTTATTTATTTTAGGATTCATCTTATACTGTATTGTATTTTACTTTATTCTGCTTTATTTAAATGAACACAATCCATGTTTTCTTCTTTCTTTTTTTTTTTTTTAAACCAGTAACACTGATTTAGGAATTATGTACATTGTTAAACAATGGATATTCATTTTGAGATTTGCTAAAGATTTGCGTTATTGAATTATTAGTGTCTTTAAAGATTAACAGCTATAAATAGAATTTCTGTCATATACACACCCTTCTGCATTCTTCCCTCCGCAGTACAGAAAAGAAAATATTTTGAAAGTTAAGCAACATTGGACCCCATTGACTTTCATAGATTTTTTTTTTTTTTTCGTTCCACAGAGCAACAACCAGTTTGGAATGAGATTAGGGTGAGTAAGTGATTACATCATTTTCATTTTGGTACTAATATATTGTCCATCCCTACATTTAATTGAACAAAAGTGGCCAGATTTGATTCCTATGGACTGACTTTTACACAAATCCTGTACAAACCCTCTAGCTGTAGATTCATTTGTGTTGTGATTCCTTGAGGGAGTGTTAATATAGTCCTGTGCTGAAAAGCAGCCTGTCCAGACAAAAGGTCTGATCGGCTGATCAGAGACCCTGGCGTTCCCGTTCATCTGCTCACACACTCCTGGAATTCCAATAATCACTTCCATGGAAACCCTTGACCTGGTCTCTTCAGATGGAGTAAATATTGACTCGAGCGCCTCCTGCCTTGCTGTTTCTCGCTGAGTGGCTGTGTCTGGGAGTCAGATCTTGACTGTGTGTGCCGTGTTTACTGTACTTTGACTTCCTGTCGATGCATGTTGTTTAGTAGGATTCTCTTGTTCTTGAAAGGGTTGTGACCAGGTTTGGGCAGGTAGTGCACACACATGCTGTATTGTAACTCTGTTCAATGATTTACTGAAGTGACAATAAAAGGAAAGCATGAAGAAGAAGAGGAGGAGAGGAGGTAAACATGGAGTCCTGAGCTCTATCCTCTCTGTCTTTTATACTTTTATGTTAATATATTTTTATATACAAATTTAACCATGTCTGTGCATTAAAATCTATATGTAAAATTGCTCTTTTTTATTGTAGAGTAAACAGTTCTGGTGTGTGTGTGTGTGTGTGTGTGGGTGTGGGAGTGTGTTTTTAATCTTGGTCCTGACTTCTTTTTTTTTTTTTTTTAAACCAGTAACACTGATTTAGGAATTATGTACATTGTTAAACAATGGATATTCATTTTGAGATTTGCTAAAGATTTGCGTTATTGAATTATTAGTGTCTTTAAAGATTAACAGCTATAAATAGAATTTCTGTCATATACACACCCTTCTGCATTCTTCCCTCCGCAGTACAGAAAAGAAAATATTTTGAAAGTTAAGCAACATTGGACCCCATTGACTTTCATAGATTTTTTTTTTTTTTTTCGTTCCACAGAGCAACAACCAGTTTGGAATGAGATTAGGGTGAGTAAGTGATTACATCATTTTCATTTTGGTACTAATATATTGTCCATCCCTACATTTAATTGAACAAAAGTGGCCAGATTTGATTCCTATGGACTGACTTTTACACAAATCCTGTACAAACCCTCTAGCTGTAGATTCATTTGTGTTGTGATTCCTTGAGGAGTGTTAATATAGTCCTGTGCTGAAAAGCAGCCTGTCCAGACAAAAGGTCTGATCGGCTGATCAGAGACCCTGGCGTTCCCGTTCATCTGCTCACACACTCCTGGAATTCCAATAATCACTTCCATGGAAACCCTTGACCTGGTCTCTTCAGATGGAGTAAATATTGACTCGAGCGCCTCCTGCTTGCTGTTTCTCGCTGAGTGGCTGTGTCTGGGAGTCAGATCTTGACTGTGTGTGCCGTGTTTACTGTACATTCAGAGTTTGACTTCCTGTCGATGCATGTTGTTTAGTAGGATTCTCTTGTTCTTGAAAGGGTTGTGACCAGGTTTGGGCAGGTAGTGCACACACATGCTGTATTGTAAACTCTGTTCAATGATTTACTGAAGTGACAATAAAAGGAAAGCATGAAGAAGAAGAGGAGGAGGAGAGGAGGTATGTAAAACATGGAGCCTGAGCTCTATCCTCTCTGTCTTTTATACTTTTATGTTATATATATTTTATACAAATTTAACCATGTCTGTGCATTAAAACCTATATGTAAAATTGCTTCTTTTTTTTATGTAGAAAACAGTTCTGGTGTGTGTGTGTGTGTGGGTGTGGGTGTGGGAGTGTGTTTTTAATCTTAGTCCTGAAGAAAAACCAGTCCAGGATGGGTTTGAGAAGCACTGTTATTGTAATGCATTGGCCATTTATCCAAAAACCTTCTTTGCATTTAAAGTTTAGATTTGCTTGGCTTCACAAGCGCACAGCCCTAATATACATAGTTTACAAGTTCTTTACTGTGTGGTGAGAAACATCTACTGAAGTGATACTGAAGTAGATAGCTTTAAACATGTCAACCTTAATGAAGGCTCTTCAAACTCCTCCATGGCGCAGATAACCTGAAAGAGAGAGCTGACTGAAAACTGATTGATAATGGCTTCAGTAGCAGCTCAATTGGAAATGCATCAGTGTTCAGACTGCCTTTCTTGTGATTCCCACAGTCCTGTCTTGGAGTTTGAGAAGAGGTTGAGCCCCAGTTGGAATGTTATCATGGCGTAGTGATTACAGAATGAATGTTGATAATCTCGCTGAAGGACAAGCATCAGGATCACAGCTCGAATGGTATACTGTGGTATGAAAAAGTGTCCCTCAAGTCAATACAGTATTAATGTACAATATACACAAACTTCAAATCTTTATGTTCACATCTATAAAGTTTGCCGACTTGATAGTATAATATAATATACTTCTTTCAAAAGCAATATATATAGTGTTCCTGTAGCTCAATTGGTAGAGCATTGCACTATCAAGCACAAGGTTGGGGGCTTGATTCCCCGGGAACACAAGATTGGTAAAAATTGGTGTGCATGTGTGTTGTGTGTATATATATATATATATATATATATATATATATATATATATATATACACACATACATACATACTAAAATTCAGCTTTGCATCACAGAAATAAATGATAATTTAAAGTATAATAAATTTAAAAACAATTATTTTAAATTGTAATAATATATCACAATATTGTCTGTATTTGTATCTGTATCTTTTTTGTAATCTGTATTTTTGATCAAATAAATGCAGGCTTGATGAGCAGAAGAAACTTCTTTCAAAAACATTACAAATAGTCATGTTTCCAAACTTTTGGTCTGTACTGTACACACACACACACACACACACACACACCACACACACACACACACACACACACACACACACACACACACACATACATACATATATATATAATATATATATATATTATATATATATATATATATATATATATATTTATTTATTTATATTTATTTATTTATTTAATCGTACTGTCCTCATCGTAGTTTGTATCTTTTATATATATATAACTTTATTTATTTATTTTATTTAATCAGAGCATTATTTATCTGACTAAATAAGACTTCCTGAATAAATGAAAAACTGAATTTGTGCTCATGTTCATACAATTTTAATGTAAATTTTAGGATTTATTTGAATTTACATTTATGCATTTAGCAGAAGCTTTTATCAAAGTGACTTAAAGTGCATTTAAGCTATAATTTTTTTTACCAGTATGTGTGTTCCCTGGGAATTGAACACACAACCTTTTGCGCTGCTGACACAATGCTCTACCACTGAATTGTCTGGGTTCCATTACTGTAAATGATGAGAGAAACGATTTTATTTTATTCGTTTGGTTCTTGTTTGGTACAGTCACTGGTCATGATATAAAAACCCTGATTACGTGACATCTCGAAAACACTGCATAACATGACAAAACTTTAGCTGCTAATCTAGACGGGGAGTTTTCACTTTCTGTTGCTGCGGCCTTGTACACTTTCAGGTGCTTTTCCAGTTCAACTGAATTAAATACTTTCATTCACATGTCTTCCTCTGGCTTCGATGCTTCCAGTACCAGGGCGTACTAAAGCAGCTATCCACAGTTAATGAAACGTTTGATGTTCACCATGCGAATGCAGGAATAACATGATAGACAAAAAAAAAAAAATTGATTTTTTTAAATTTTTAAAATTGACTTTGTTATCTTAAACTAAAAATAAATAAATAAGAAAGTTTGTTAAATTACTAAAACTAAAACAAATAAGACAAAAACATTTCAATAGTCATCCATTTTTATATTATTTTATTATATAATAATATTTATATAAACATTTTTCAAATGCTAAATATCCTGTTATTGCTATATTTTTATTCAAATGTAAATTTTAGTATTTTTTATATAAATAATAATAATAATAATAAAATGTTTAAAAATATTAATAGATGCTATGTAAATAGTATATGAATAATATTAAAATAACAGTAATGGGTAGAGCTATAACTTTCTGCTTATATAGTCTTTTCTGCTGAAATGATTGTGTGAACAGGTTTTATTGAGCTTTACATCTCAAATCATAGCCTGCGAAGACAAACTGAGTTCATGTGAAAAAACTTTATCTGATAAAAGAAGGAAAAAAAGGATCTCGGGTCAACAGAAAACCTGAGTTGTATTCTGTTTCGGCTCAAACCCCTGGGAAGTATGTGGGTTTGGTGATCCTCTGGCTTCTCCTCCTGCATAATTAAGTGAATCGAAGCCTTTCATCATGGATTGGACTCTCTCTCTCTCTCCTCTCTCTCTCTCCCTCACTCACTGTCTGCAGGTGTTTTCCCTCGTCCTCAGGAGAGCTGACCGTGAACATTCAACACGCTAGCTGACCGCCGGGCTTAACTGTTTTCATGTTTCTGCAGGTGTTTTGGAGTCTATGGATGCTTGCGTGTAATTTAGAGATGGTTTTTGCTTCTGGTTTGTCAGACAGGACTTTAAAAAGAGGAATTAATACAGGCTGCATAGCAACAGATGAGTGAATAGTTTCAGTATCACATACTGGACTCAGATTGCACGGCTTGCTGGGTTGGAACAATGGACAGTTTTGTTTTATCCCAACCTGAGGTAGCTCCAGCTGAGTCCGCTTTGTGCTTTTTCATATGACTGCGGTATAATGGGTAACAGTCATCAGTAAGGTCAGATTTATAGCAGAGATTAGGTGGTTGCTATGGTTTCTAGGGTGTTCTGGAGGGTTGGAATGGAAAAATTTTTTGTTTTGTGAATAATTAATATGTAACTAAAATGCTTAAATAACATTAATCTCTCTAAATATATGTAGTAGTAATATAAATGTATATAATGAAATGTATACAAAATTATATTTTTCTTGTTCAACTAAAATAAAATGTTTTTAATGTATGTATATATATATGTATGTGTGTGTGTGTGTGGGGGGGTATATATATATTAATATGACTAACGAAAAATAAGTAATATATAAACCATAGATATATTATGTATTTTATGTTTATTATGTATTAAAATTAAATATACTGTATATATCTGAGCTATTAATATATACACAGATTTAATATGTAATATATTTTTTTTTTATTAAATTAAAATAAATAATATTCATATGTTTACAGTAATAAAATAAAATAAAAATATATTTTTTTTTTATTAAAATAAATTATATTCATAAATATGCATTCAGTGAGTCATTTTTGGGTCATGCCCTACCATTTGAGAAAAATGCCATAGTCATATTTTCTGCTTTTGTGTGTGTGTGTGTGTGTGTGTGTGTGTGTGTGTGTGTGTGTGTGTGTGTGTGTGTTTGCAGCACGAGTCCAGGCCTGTAGGCATCCTGAATCTGTTAGTAGTCTGAATCTGAAGCATCATGTGTGTTTGTGTATATGCATTACTGTACAGTATGTACGTGTAGCAGCTAGCCCTCACTTGAAAATGGCTTGGCTAAACAGCCCAGCTGCTCTTCAGCACAAAAAACAAGACCGGAGGGGCAATATCGACCCTCCACCCCCACATACTGCCCGCTCTGTCCAGTCCGAGCCGTCTGTCTCTCCCAGCGCTCAGGAATCAGAGGCGGTCTGTGGAGCACTGGGGGGGGGGGGCGTCTCTGCTTCATCCGATCTGTCGGAATCTCCTCAGCTGTTACACAGCAGCACATTTCACTGGTGACATGAGAATTTCCCATCTCGCAGATGACAAACAGCCATGCTGTGATTGGTTTAGGTTTTGTTCCCATGTTAGGGACTATTTTTAGTTTATTTATTTATTTACTTAGCTCTTTGGGGCATTTCTTGTATTTGTGCACTTACAAAAAATATAGATATAGTTCTGTAGCTATCCACACAATTGAATCTAAACGCAGTTAATAATTAACATTTATTTACTGCAAAGTTTGTATAAGATAGAATAGGATAGATTTAGATAACATTAATCATTCAAAAATATGATTTTTTGTGTAATTTTAGATATCATACCATACTGTTGGTAAAACCCCAATGCTTCAGCCGTCATATACCAGCTAAACAGGTTTGTTAGAGATGTGGCCTTCAGGATTTGGCCAGAGGCAGCATGTTAAATGTGAGTTTGTTTTATCCAGACCCTTTGATTGGCGTAGGCCAACAGTATTGTTCTGGGCGCAGTGGGACTGAACTCAGCTCCTAATTTGTGTTTGGATTAAACTGCGATGATTCCCAGACCTAATCTCAGATTTACCAAGTGCTCCAGATACGTTTGAGTCTTACGCAATCTCCAGCAAGAAAGCCTGCCACGATTTCTGCTCGTGTTTCCAAATATGGAGAGATTTATCAGAAATTCAGATGTTATTGCTGAGGCAAAGATCACTACCAATATTGCTCACACTTGACATTATTAGGAGGTTATGAATAATAATGATACTCATTCTACTCTGGGGCACATAAACACCCCAACAAGTTCAACGCTAACAACACTGACCCTAAAGAAATGCTTTGGCATCCACCCACAGCTTCATTCTTTTGTTGCTTTTATTTCATGTTTTTTTTTTCCTTTTCTTATCTGTATTTCTTTTCTTTTGTTCTTTTTGTACATTTTGTATTTTTTTATTTTTTTATTTTGCATTATTATAACAATTTTTCTTATCTTTATTTCTTGTTTCAAATTTTTGTTGGCATTTGGTTGTATTTTTTTCTTTTTTTTGTTGCTTATCTATTTCTTAACTTTTAATGCTTTTGTTGACTTTTTAGTATTTTTCTTCTTTGTTTTATTGCTCTTTATCCTTTATTTGTTTTAAGTTTTGGGGTATTTAGATTTTTCTTTTGTAAATGTGTTTTTGTTTTTTCTTTTTTGTTATTTCTTTTTATTTTTGTGTTTTGATTGCTACTTTCTTTTATTTATTTTTTTGATGGTCTGTTTTTATTGTTTTTGGCACATGCATCTTTTGCACTAAACATATTTTATTCAGAAAAGTGCAAAATATGCATTTAATTGGTCTTTCTGTCATCGTGTAATGTTAATTCAGAAAAAGTGTTTTTTTTTTTTGTTTTTGTGTTATTTTAATATTCAAATAGCCCTCCAAATGAAGAATCAGTTCCTAATGACATTACCTGTCAATCAAACTTCATAAGCCGCCTGACACAACACAGCATAAATTCAATGAATGAATTTCCTGTTTCCAGTTGTTGTTTTACCATAGATCAATGATGCTTTACATAATGTCATAACCCCGTTTGACTCCTTTCTTCAATGATCATTCACTACATTCAAACTCAGTAAGGTCCGTTTTCGGCTATCTGCCAGATACAGCTTCAATCAGAGTCAAACATTCACTTCTCACAAAGCAAATGACATTTCTCCTTTAATGACTGTGCCTTTGTGTTAATGACTGTTTTTGTTGTGGGCTGGACATTACTGAGGCATGAGCTCATGGACTCCATTAACTGGGTTAACGTAGACATCTGTGTTGTTGCAGGATGCAGGTTTTCCCTGGATACTGACTGGTAAATGCAAGGGACCGTATAGCACCCATGATACATTTATGTCATCTAGAGCCCCATATGGTGGGAGAGCAAACTAATGAGCTGATGTTTCTCTCTCTTTCAGTTTTCTTAAACGAATTTTAACTGCATTCGTATTTTTTCTTTTCCGAACCACCCATTGCTTAATTTTTTGGGGCATAATTGGCTACAATGGATATTTGTCTACGGATATTTGTAAAGCAAAACAATCAGATACATTAAAGGTTATTTTGGCCGAACAGGAACAAATAAATGAAAAAAATCTCTATGAACCCATTCACCAATCTGTTTGAATTGGCAGACCACGATGAGCAGATGTTATTACATTTTGGCTGCTTATTTATTTATTGGTGTTATTTTTCTTTATTTTATTATTATTTTTTCGTTTGTTGGATCTTTTGTTGCTTTATTTTTTGTGCTTTTTATATGTTATATTTTGTTTTCTTTTTATTTATTTAACCCTTTTTGTTTTATATGTTATATGTTCATTTTGTTTTAGTTTATTTTATTGTTGTTGTTTTTTATTTATTTATATATATTTCATTTTATTTCTTGTTTTTTTTTAAGGATTTATTTTATTTTGTCTTTATTTTTTGTTTTCTTTTATTTGGTGCATTTGTTTTAGTTTCTTTTCTTTTTTATTTGCTGTCATTTCAAGTCTGTTTTTCTGTTTGCTTAGTTTTCATGCTGAACAGTTCTTTCAGAGGCCTCTTTTCGAAGAGTGAAGAAAAAAGCTGTCATTGCACTTGTTGTGAACAGATTTGCTTGAGAACTTGTTTGTAAATACCATATTTTATTCAGTGTGACTTGGAATCGATGTGAAAAAATAACTTGGATATCCTACATTTCAGGGTCAGTGCAGGTCTTTAATGGTAGCAGAGCACACATCTGAGCACTCTCCTCATAACTCCAGTCTTGTGAGGCGTTTGCGGCAACTGCACTGCCAGTGAACCTGAAGTGCACAGGTCTCTAGTGAAAGCTTGTAGGGCTCCAGGGACTTCGGCTGCGCTCTAACTCTGCATTCACACTGGTTCGGCTGAGATTAGTTCCCCTCCACCGGGCCCGTTACAAGCTCCTCTAAGAAACGAGTTGCCCTGAGCTGCCAGTCCGCAGGGGTTTCTGAGACAAGACACTTCCGCTTTTGTAGAATTTATCACCCTGTAGGCAAGCGGGGGCTTGTTCTTACATGTTTATAGAGAGTTGAGGACTGTAAGGAAGCACGTGTTTAGTCAGGTTTGTGTGGGTGGATGGGAAAGTGTCTCTGTCTGTCTCTCAAAGAATGTGTGTGTGTGTGCTGGCAGACAGACAGTATGACATGTGGAAGTGTGTGTGTGTGTGTGTGTGTGTGTTGGGGGTCCGAAGATCGTATTGCAGTGGCTGTCACTGGTATGTGAGAGGAAACAGCTGAGCACTCCTGTACTCTGCTGAAGAGAGGTTAAAGTGCACTAAACAAAACCTCATGCTACCATGGGTCACACAAACTGCGGCCACTCGGTTCTCTGGCCTTTTTCTTTTGATCAGATCTGTCGGTGTAAAATGTAATTTTAGCCAGTCGCAATCATCTTTATATACAGGGCTTAAATATTCCGGCACCGTGCCGGATCTCCGGCGTGTGACCGTGAGGAAAAAAACATTAATATTTGAGAGCCTGCGCATGCAGTTTAATATTTTCAAGCCAATTTATTTCTTCTACCTGCCGGATCCGGGTGTGACCGTGAGGAAAAAACATTAATATTTGAGAGCCTGCGCATGCAGTTTAATATTTTCAAGCCAATTTATTTCTTCTAACCAATCATATGAGAGGAACGCAGCTTTAACTAAACGTTGCAAGCCTATCAGAAGCAGAGAAGGGCGTGTCCTTGCAACACAGTATGATTGACGCCCATACGTCAATATCATTTAGCGTTGTCGGAGAAAAAAAAATGGAGCGCAAGTTTATGAAGCCTGGGGATGCTGTCCTAGACTTCTAGCAATAGATAAAGGACTCAAAAATAAATGGCGCTTTTTTGGCAGTTGGTGCAAGAAACAGAGAGCCCTGGGCTTGTTCTGCATTATTTATTCGAGGAAGCTTCTGTATGCCGGCAGCGGTAAGAAAGTGCTTGCTCGCTATGATTTATGTTGCGTTCCAGGCAACCCGTAACCCATGTTTTTCCAACCTCTAAGTCCCCGTGAAACGGAAGTTACAAACGGCTTCTCTCCAGTGTTGTGACGTATTTCCGAGAGAAACGGAATAATAAATGAGGAAAATAGTGGGCGTGGCTTATTTTCCAACTAGCACCTGATTGGATCTAGATAAGTAGGTGTGTTCAATTGCATGAGACATGGTTCATTTCAACTCACCGTCGTCAAACTTTAAGGTACTGACGGGACAGCGTTATCTGTTAATTAATGACAGATATCTCACAAACCCCATTTCGTGTTCTGTCCAATTTTTTAAGTATTCGCGCGTGAAGTGCTTCGGGCACATCCGTGAACACTCTGTTATACCTCTTTCCTCGAAATGTAATTAAATCGATCCATCTGGACCGTAACGAAGGACTTTAGGGAAAGGGAAAAGTGTTCCGTGAGTTCCACAACCAAAAATGCACCTCCCTCGCCATCTCTCCTTTCACGCGCTGTCAATTTTCGCAAACACACAGGCAGCCTGTCTACTGTCAGTTGGAGGGGCGTGGTTACGGATTAAGCAGACACCCAATTCCTCAAGCCTACGTCATTAGTGAAGGTCCTCCAATGCAGAGGGGAGGGGCATTTTCAGATTTTGATTAAAGATTATGAAGCCAAAAAATTTTTTTGTGTGGATTGACTCGCATGGACGAATTGTTCCGCACAAAACGATCAATTTAGGCGAACAAAGTAAATATAGTCAATTTTGATTTCATGTGTACTTTAAACCCGGGAAAGTGCACTGGAACGGCAGTCAAATCCCCGTGAACTCGTACTAGATCGATGTACTCTGGGTTTTGACGTCACAGCACGCGAAACAACAGTGACAGCCCCTACGGATGCAGTGTTTATGCAAGTGGTACATGTTGAAAATTACATTTTAGGACACTGTAACGTTGCAATAAAATTAATAATCTAGCTAAATTTCCTTGCGCACAGAAAATTTTTTGAGCTATCTAATATTTTGACACTTAATTTCCATGATATAAATATTCTTAAGAATTAAAAGTTTGTTTTTATTTGAAAGTGTGTTGGCTTTCTTGCATTATTATGCTTTCATATTATGGTTATATATTCAGTTAAATAAAATGACCAAGCATTATTTAAAGGTGCTGTATATAATTGTTTGTTTGTACAAAGCATAAAAATACCATAATATGTTTGTAGATATTTAGGAATCATGTTAAGTTATCATACTTGTTTCTCCAAAAAACAACGCTGCATCCAGTTACTCTGCTTTAAAATGTGCGTTCCGTGTATGAATGTCTGTTTTTGTTTGGTTCTGTGTGATTCTGCCCATTGTCAGTTTACCCAATAGTTTTTCAACACCCCGGGTTGCCAATTGGTGGAAAATGGCATATTTAATTTTTTTGGTTGCTTTTAGTAATGTCTGACTTTTTATTAGTAGGGAATGCTTATGCAGAACCGCTACCAGCAATGATTAATTTGTACATTTTTGCATCCTATTTTTAATATACATTCCTGATGTTATTGAGAAAAACTTATGACGAGCATGTCATTGATTAGGAAATAGTATTTGTTATCTTTAATCACTTACCTGAAACATATTTGATGCAGAATGAATCATTTTCAGCTGCATTAAGTCACATGACGTTTGGACAATGTTAACCAATAACCAAACAGTTATTTATTTATTTAGTAAAAATGCATCAGTAGAATTAGAAATGCATTAGTAGAATGGCTTCATTCCATTCTGGCTCAATTTTCAATGTCCAATAAACAATCTGTGTTTATCATTTCCTCTAAAAACTCTTTTTAAAACTAAAGAATACCACTCACATTCTTCAGAAAATGCTAATCGAGTTTATTAAAATGGCTTGAATTTGAATATTGTGTTGTTTTCATATGCAGTAATGAGACTGTGGTTTAATACTGAATATATCTAGATAAAGATATTTCAGTGCACCAATATCACAGTTTAGTTTATTTGTGTTACTTAAGGAATAACAGAATATCGCCTGCATACATAGTTGGTTAATAATTCATTAAGTTCATGCATAAATCATGAAAAGGGGCCAGTCTTTAGCGCCAGTGCTGGAAAAAGAGGGGGTCTGAAGTTTCTTAATGGTACAAATTGCATCAAAGAAAATTTTTCTGATATATATATTTTTTTCTTTACGTCAAAAGTCCAATGATTTATGAACGTGGCACAGTGGTTAAAAATCTATACTTATAACAGATAGGATGTAGCTTAAAATACTGTAAAACATGATTAATAAACCATCCAAATGTATTTATCGTTGTTTTATTTAAGATAGATAATTTAGATTATTTACAATATAAGTAAATAAATACGTGTATTTTTTTATTCATATTTATTTATATTATATATTTCTATATAAATGTAATATTTTTATATTTACATTTTATTTCTATTTTATTTATTTAAATACAATATCATAAGTAAATAAATGCATTATTTAGATTTATTTTATTAATCTTTATTTAGATTCAAAAGTTTAAATAAATATTAAATATTTGTATGTTTACATTTTTTATTTCTATTTCATTTATTTTTCTATATATATTTTTTATTATATACTATTTTTTATTTTTAATAAACTACTTAAATTTGACTCTAGTAACAAGTTTACTGCAAGGTGTTTTGTGTAAAAGCATCAGCTGTCTGTCTCTGCAGGTCTAGGCCATGGGTGGAACCAAGAGTAAGCCCAAAGACCTCAGCCACCGTTCCCGGAGTCTGGACGATGGCTCCGGAGGACACCATCATAGTCCCAACCAGTCGTCCTTCACGCCCAACCGGAGCCCACCGGTGGACGGCCCTAGACGCGGCACCCAGCCCAACATCATCTGTGCGGAGCAGGCGCTGTTTGGAGGAGTGAACTCGATCAATAGTACCACGTCCCCTCATAGGGTCGGCACGCTTTCCGGTAATGCAGCTCGGTCTGATCAGTGACCTTACACTTCTGCTTTTGCTGACCTTCTGTATTAGGGCCAAGACATCTGAAGGGTGAATTAACTGAACAGTTGCACCATGCATGGAAAGCAGGAAAACGTGCACCTTATTCACTATAGTGCTTTTCTTAATCTAAATTAGGCTCATTAAAGATTTGTGTATATATATATATATATATATATATATATATATATATATATATATATATATATATATATATATATATATATATATATATAATAATAACAGGTGCAAAAATGTTAATGGATTATTTGTTTAAATCGCATGAATGAGAATCACAGGAAGTGAATCTTAGACTTTTTTTTTTAGTCTTTTACTAAGACGCCACATCAGAGCTTTAATGAACCATCTGATGTATGCTGCTCACTAAAATAGCGCGGGATTTTGCAAACTCCTAAGCTCTGATCTGATTGGCCGGTGTTCCAAGATCTCTGACAGTGGAGGATGCAGAAGTTTTGTCCGTCTGTGTGGAAACAAATTTGTGTGCATGATACCCAGCTGTTACAGTGAGCAATTTCTGCTTAATGTCCACAAAATGACTGGTCTTTTTCGGTCATTAGTATTAATCTAAATGAATTAATATTGTCTATACAACCATTTTGAAAACTGCTTCACCATTATTTAAATACTGTACATGTTAAAAAATAAATAAAAGGCTTTTATTAAAAATATTATGTTTTATAATAAGTAATTAAGTAAATAATACTGTACATGTATTACTGGTAATATCATTATTATAGTAGTATAATTATCATATATGTGTGTGTGTGTGTGTGTGTATATATATATATATATATATATATATATATATATATATATATATATATATATATATATATATATATATATAGTTCATGTTTTAGTAGTTTTCTGTTTTTGTCATTTTTATTAGATTTTGTTTAATATGTCTGCATAGTATTTATAGTCCTTATTTTTTTATCTCCATTTTGTTTATTTTAGTACATTAAATTAAACTGAATGAAAATAATCCTTTGCTTAACTGAAATAAATATTTAATTATGTATCTCAGTTGATAAAATATATGTATTATATTATTGATTTTTATATACATTTGATTTCAGTTAATAAAATAGGTTTTCTAAATCATTTATTTTTATAAAAAATTTTATGTTGCTTTTATTTTTTTCAATTAATAAAATACATTTTTTATTAAAAAAACAATCGTTGATTTGTATTTTATTTCAATTTATTTCAATAATAATTTTTTATTTTTTTATTTTTTTAGTTAACTATAATAACCCTGATTGCAGCATTACTTTTAATAGACCAGCATGCAAAAAATAAATCCGATTCACCCGCTTCTTAGGTGCCACTTCGACACTTCTAATGCTGGCAGTCAAGAGTCTGACTATGCAAGTCTAGACTATTTTTAGATGCCCATTTTCATTGGGAATCCAACATTGCATTATATTACTTAGGTTAATCAAATTTCCCTGCTGAAGTTTTTGAGTTGCATGCATCAATGCTGTATGTTTGTCTCTTGTATTTTTCCATAGGCGGCGTGACCACGTTTGTGGCTTTGTATGACTACGAGTCACGAACCGCCTCTGATTTGTCATTCAGGAAAGGAGAACGACTCCAGATCGTCAATAACACGTAAGGGGGAAACACACACCCACACTCATGCAAAAACAACAGGGCTCAGGAGAGCAATGGACACACCCACTGATGCAGACATACACACACACTCACATCCTAGAGTCTCTCATCTGTCTGACTGCTGTAGCCCCCCCCCCCCCCCCTCCTCTGCGGTAACCATAGGAACTGGCTCCCTGTGAAGGCACTGTATTTGTGGGATGACGGCTTTTTGTTCTCTGGATTCCATTTTTGGTCTTTCCTGTGCACACTAAAAAAGCTCAGCTGCACGTCTTTACCTCCACTTCCCCTCCCAGACCAAAGGGAGCATTTTCCTTCCTTTCTCCACCTGCGTTTCACTTCCTTATTCCAGTGTTCAGTGCTACAGTTAAGAGAATAAAAACACTCTCAGTAACATCCTCTGGTTTCGGCACAAAGCGGACCTGGGGAATTGCTTTTTTTTTAAGTCAGGCCCAATGCAGTGTGATATATGGGTGAGCCTGAAACAGAAACAGAACATGGGGGGGGGGGGGTATTTCAACACAAAATCAAGAGAAAGTAATGAGAAATAATATTTCACATTTTGTTTTTAGTAACATTAATAATGTTTACATTGTAATGTTATTTTCAGGACAATCTAGCAGCTCATAAGTTGGAATTCATTATGAAAACAAGAAACAAGAAAACAATGTGTTATACTGCTATTTATTTAAGCCAATTTAGATGTTAAATTTGATCTTTGGAACACAGTATATATTAGTGTATTACAGTACCGAGAACCATCTTTGAAAAAGATTTTTTTTTTTTTCACAGAAAAAAATGGGGTGAAAAAATGAGAAAAATAAAAAGCTTAAATCACAAAAAAAAAAGTTGGAGTCAGTAAGATTTTAATGTTTTTGAAAGAAGGCCATATGCTCACCAAGACTGCGCTTTTATTTATTTATATATATATATATATATATATATATATATATATGCAGTTTATTCAAGTCTTTACTGTAATTTTTGATCAATTTAATGCATGCTTGCTGAATAAAAGTATTAATTCATTTAAAAAGAAAGATTTTACCAATGCCAAACTTTTTAATAGCAGTGTGAATATAATTTGTTTTCATGAAAGAATTATGAGCCCTTTTTCATGAACTGTGCAGATTATGGGTTTGAATATGCCTGATGAATCATTAATTGAATGAATTTAGTCACAATTAGCATGATTCATTTAATGATCTTAAGTCATTACTTGCAATCATACCAGACTTGAAATGAAGCATACTTAATGCACACTTAAGGTTCACGAAACTGAAATCGCCATCATTGCAGCAACATGTAAAGATACACATGTGCAGGTTTTTGTAATAGATGTTAAAACATTTTAAAATATTTTTTTTGTATTAAAACAAATGACCAAAATAGTGTAGTAGTTCAAACCATTTATGTGGATTTAGAACAATCTGGATGTTTTCATGAAATTCACCTTATAAACCATAACCAGTCCGCACCGATGTCCATAACCCTTCCCAGAAGCTCCTGATAATAAAGTAATCAGCTTTTTAACAAAATCACAGAGCTGCTCCGGCTTATCGCTGGGACCTTCAGAGTCATGTGTCAGCACACAATTAGAGATAATCAAACGCACATTACTCAAATTGTTTTCCATATTTTTAGTACTCGACATGATGAGCATAGATAAATTGGATAAATGCTGTGTTTTCAGTGCGTCATTGTTGCGGTTGACCTTCAGTCAGCTTTTAAACCTATGTGGGATGTTCTGTTTTTCTGCATTTAATGTCTAAACACCTCATGTCTCCTCTGTGTTTTTCCTCCACATGCTTTCTCTCGTTTATGTAGGAGAAAGTTGAATCCCAGGTTTGTAAAGTTGATCTTGCTTTCAGCTTTCAGTGTCCATTCCGTGTGTGTGTGTGTGTGTTTGTGTGTTATTTCACTGTTTGCTTGTCCACCTGAGATTTGTCCTGACTTTTCAGAGACTGTAGAAGTGGTTCAGAAATAGTGTCACACCTCCTCATAACTGGCTCAATCATGATCATTTTACATTTGTCCTTCACATTGACTTTGTGGTTAGTCCATTGGTGTATTATACATTGTTCCTTTACATTTGCTTAGACTACATGCTAATATTCATGCTACTGTATGCTATGCTAGATTAGGATAAGTCCTAAAATTGAAAATAGTGTCAAATATTTCTTTTCTTTGTTAATACTGTTTCCTGTTTAAACAGGAAGTTCTTGCAGTTGTCGACATGTCCCTTTTTTTACAATAGTAAACATGTAAACTAAAGGCTTTTGTGGAAGTAAACTAGCATTTTGATGTCCTGAAAATGAACAGACTTGCTCTACAACCCATTAAAGTCTGATTTTGATTTCACAGGGTTATGAATGAACCTAAAGGCAGCAGTGTTAAAATATCATTAGAATTTAACTAATTTCTATAGACGCCCTTGAAACTAAAAGGCTCGGACTAATACCTTTAACTAAAGTTCAGTCAAGTTTTGCTTTCATGTGGTCATTTAACTTAATAAACTTAAAACCCAAAATGTGTTATTTACATGTAAACTAAAGGCTGTTGGCTGCATTTTCAGTTTACAGTATCTAATACGCTACTGTAGTTCTCATTACAAAAATTGTAAAACTAAGTGTTAAAAGGTTTTTTCTGCATATGTTTAGCTATACTCTAGCAAATGACCTCAGACTTACAGAACAAAATTTAAAAACAAATCAAATTCAGTCAGTTTTATGGGGTGATGAAATGAATGAACTTAAAAGCAAAAGATAGCATTAAGCTAAGTTAACACAAAGGATATGTGAAAAATTATGCAATTTTGATGCAATTTTCATAAGTTATTTGTATAGTTGAAGTATAAAGTGAAAGTCTTAGCATTAGCATCAATGTTTTCTTCATAAATGATTGCTCATTTGTTGCCTCATCTTCCAGAACCTCAGCTTATCAGAATCACAGTTTTTAAGCCTTTTCATACATAAATAATTCATTAACATCTGAATTTTGAATGGCACCCTGTGTATGAATAATATATTTGCATTGTATGAATATGAATATGTGCCCATCTGTGTATATAGCGTGTTTCATTGTTTCCACTGGAGCAGTTCTGTTTTAATTACATTTAAAAACTGCTAGCAATAGCTCAGAGACCTGGAGAGGTTTGTGTGGGGTCAGCATGTCTTGGCATGGATGAATCTTATTACTTTAGCTTAAGGAGTGAGTCACAGCCTGACACCCCACAGCTCACACTAAAACACAATCTATTATTAAAAACCCATCCAGACTCCAAGACAACAGAGACTCAGACAGATGACTCATTTTTTGATAAATCTACCAGTTTGGTAGTAAATAATTCACCCAAAATGAAAAAAATCCATCATTCCAAACCCATATGATTTTCTTTTCTTTAATAACACTCAGAAATAATTGCTTGTGCAACACTTTTGCACTTAAATTGACCAAATGTAGGTTTACAAAGAGACAGAAACTTTCTAGTAAATTTCGATAATTTTTGCAAAGATTTTTTTGGTACCTTAGCTGGACATTTTCCAACCCCTTTCCAACCCTAATCAAAAGTGACAGTAGAGACATTCATTACAAAACACTTCTATTTCAAATAAATGCTGTACTTTTGAATTATCTGTTCATCAAGAATCCTGGGTAAACAAATCAATGTTTCAACATTGATAATAATAAGAAATGTTATGCAAATCAGCAGACTGGAGTAATGATGCTAAAGTGTAATCTTTCTCTATTTTACTGTACATTTTTGATCAAATGATTGCATATATATAATATATATAATCTCACTACTGTATATATCTTACTATATGCACTCACACATATGATAGTTGCACAGATGAGAGTGGAACGTGATATATACAGTAGTAAGATTCAGTAATATGGGTTTGGAACAATGTGAGGGTGAGTAAATGATGACTGTGTTTATTTTGGGTGAAGTCAACTGTCCCTTGCTTCATTTATGCATAATTTGGCACAGGTAGTTAATGTCTTTAGAGCAGCTTTGTCTGCATTCTCATTTCATGGATTATAAAGCAGGAATGATACCGCAGATGTAATCTCAGGGTGTATGTTTTGGGCGGTTAAGAAAGACATCTTGAATGTGTCACTGAATATGTTGAATGTGAGTCAAACTGCAGGTGTGTAATGTGTGTTTTCTGGCGTCTTTAGGGAGGGCGACTGGTGGCTGGCTCGCTCGCTGACGACGGGAGAGAGTGGATACATTCCCAGCAATTACGTGGCACCGTCTGATTCCATCCAGGCTGAAGAGTAAATCCTCTTCCTCCTCCTCTTTCTCTCCTTCTATTTGCTGTTCTCCTTTCTGTTAATCCACTGGTTTGCATTTTTTCCCCCTCCCTATGATGTCAGAACTCTAATTAGATCTCTCAGTTCAGCTGAGTGTGATTCTAGGTCCTCATTGACTCCGTTGACGATTATTTTACCAAACAAAACAAGAGTTGAAAGAAACCGCTCATTTCAATTTGTTAGGAGTCAGCTGTTTAGTCAGTGAAGCTCGTCGGTCACATGTTAGTTTTCTAAACACCCTGACTGATTCACGAGTCGCAAAACTGATTCATCAGAACGAACCAACTCATGAGAGTCACTTGTTCTGTGTTGAAAAGATCTGACTCAACAGAACAATTTGTTCACGAGTCATCACGCAATATATTCAAATGTATTTATTTCTGCTAGTTTCATTTCATTTAACTTTATGTACTAAAAATACAAATGAATAAAAACTATAAAGACCAAAAATGACAAACAAACACACAACTGAGACTAACACAAAAAAAAAAAAAATATATATATATATATATATATATTATTTTTTTTGTTTTTTTTAATTCAGACTATTACTACAAATTATCATAGTATCTCAGTGACACTAAAATAACACTGACGCTCAACCCTTGTGACGTTACTGACCTTTGAGTCCTTTATATTTCCCTTCATGGTTTTTCTCTTTCATCCTCCTCTATTCTTTGCGATAAAGTCTCTCCATCTGATCAGTAAGAAGGAAAATACCCTGATGGCCCAAAAACCTATTCCCTCTTGAATGAGTAGCATACGTCAGTGTCTACTATTGTCTGTCCTGTTCATGTTCTAACTCATCCTTTTTCCTGAGAACCACACACGCGCTGTTGCTCAGTCGACTGCCGCATTAAACAAATACACACAAGCACTCCTCTGAAAACCTATGATGATTAATTTTTCCACGCTTGCCTTGCCAGTCATCTCAGATTGACTCTGGAGAAAAGGTAAGACTCAGAGAGAGCGCTGCACATGAGCGGCTAACAACAAACTATGCTGATTTATAGACACTAAATGTCTCTGGTCCGGTCATGAATCACAAACACCACTGTTTTATCGCTACTGGAACAATGAGTAGGAATATTACAACCTGAATCAATGTTCAATATCTCATGAAGCACAATTCAGATGACAAAGCATAGTCCATTAGGCATAAGTTAATTCCATCGTTATTAGCTACGCAGGCTTGATTTAATAATAGATTAAATGTACACTACTGTAGAAAAGTTTGGATTTAGTAAGATCTAGGGCTGGGCAATAAAAAAAAATATTTTATTGATAATCACCTCAATATCGCGATATAAAGAAGGTTTTTTTTTTCTTCACAATTTTAGAGCTCCGAGGTGTCCATATAGGCCTATAACGAAATAAAAAAAATGCTGCATTATTTATTTGGAAAAAGTAAGTAAAAATGTTATTTGGTATTTTATTTTATATTTATGTATTTTATATATATTCGTGTACGAGCCCTTGAATTGCTTCCTTACATCAGTGAAAACAACTTAAAATACGCCGTCATTTATGATAAACGCTTAAACTGTAAAAAGTCTAATTTTATCTGCATACACTCACAATAAAAAATAAACTTTGTGTTTTTGTAAAATAAAGAAAACAGGTATTGCTTTCTGCCATCTCAAGTTTCCTTTTCCTTGAGCGTGTTTGTGAGGATAGCACGCAAAAATAAATACAAACGCAGTATAGGCCTATACTGTAGGCTACTACTTGCAATTCAGTTTTTTCTTTTGTTTTGTTAATCTGTTAATTAAGTAAATATATTTTGCGTATTTATTCCTTCTATGTAGGCTATATGAATTAATTCTGCACAGCACGTGCGTGTTTATGATGGTATTTGCAAACCTGTTATTTTTAATGAGTCATAGACTTATCCATTCTAATTTAATTTAATTGTGATGTAACAATCTTCTCAATTAAAACTGAAATGAACATCCTTAGCAGGTAGCTTGATGTTGTCCATGAATCCAGTGAAGGCTGTTACACACACATTTTCTTTCTCAACCTTTTACGGCACACAACTGTGTTTTACAGGGATATTTTGACATAATTTTGTGTGTATTTGTCCACAAATTAATTTATGAGGCAGCTCTCTGTTTGCGTTTTGGATGTGTACTCAGCTCAGAAAACAGCGCGCGGTAGCTACAGAAGTGTCTACAGAAATTTGAAATAAAATCACATTATCAATAAGTAAAAAAAAAAAAAAAGTTAGTTTTATAACGAGGCCTTTTCGATTTCTGGACTTAAATAAATAAATAAAGTGATTACAGAATAGATTTTTTTATTCCCTAATAATTAGCTGCTACAAAATATTACATTCATGCTATTTCATGTGAATACCTATGTGCAGGGTAATTACAGGACTATGTTAATATATTGGCGATTATTGTCTGTAACTGACATTGCGATACTTGCAAGACATTGTTAATATACGATAATATCTTCAAATCGCCCAGCCCTAGTAAGATCAGTTATTTTAAATTGTATTAATATTTCAAAACGTTAATATATAAATGCATCCTCTGTGAGCATATTCTTACAGACCTTTTTTTCTAAGTTGGGGATCGTAGTTCTGTCTGTGTATTAACATAAGCTGTATTTCTGGCCAACTGTGCATGTCTGTGGTACAATGTTACATGTGATTACTTACTCTAAATACACTCTCTCTCTCTCTCTCTCTCTCTCTTTTTTCTTTCTCCATCCCACTCCAGATGGTACTTTGGAAAGATCACACGCAGGGACTCCGAGCGCCTCCTCTTGAGTCTGGAAAACAGGAGAGGAACTTTCCTGGTCAGAGAGAGTGAGACAACCAAAGGTGAACTGAATGCGAACTGTAGATATTCTGAATACTTTTCTTATTTATACATTTTATTTGTTTTATCTATTTATAAGTTGTGTTTTATTTTGTATTTTTATTTATTTCTATTTGCTTGTTTTTATTTGTGTGTGTGTGTGTGTGTGTGTGTGTGTGTGTGTGTGTGCACAGGGACAGTGCAAATTAATAAACATTTCTGTAAATGCAGTAGATTTAGCCAAAGGTTATTATTTTTTTATCTTTTAGTCTTCCAAAATGTATCAAAAAAGACAATAAAGAAAAAAAAGAGCATAGCAAAAGCACAAAAAAATACAGTGTACACATTATTAAATATATGAATCTATAAAAAGGCACAATCAAATATTTTATTTTATTTATTATTAATTTGATATTAAAATAAACAAGAATTATATAATTATTATTCAAATAAAAATAATTATTAAAATGATCTCCAAATAAAACTAAAAGGAGCAAAGCAAAAACACTAAAAGATATGTCATACACAGTGTTTTAAATATATTAATCCATCTTATAAAAGAAAAGCACAATAAAATATTAAATTTTATTTATTACAAATTATAATTTTTTTATAAGAATTAAAATATCATAAAAAGTTATTTCAATCACATCCATAAAACAACAAAAAAATCACAATAAAATATTTTAAGCTATTTATTATTAATTTATTAATAATAATAAAAAGAAGAATTATTAAAATTGTATCCAAAATACTTAAATATATGGCCTACAAGAGTATATATATATATGCATCCATCTAATACCATAAAATCACAATAAAGAATCTAAAGTTATTTTTTCATTTAAAATAAATGAATTTTATTATCACTACTATAGAAAATAAATGATTTATAATTTATATTGTTTATTCATAAAACAATTATAATGCATATATTTGAACATTTTAATTGAGTAAAATTTAAATTGTTTATTTTAATTCTGTTAACAGTTTCTGAGCAACACAGCATATTTGTGAATTAATATAGAATATATACACTTTTTTTCACCATTCATCTGGTGTTGATTCAGATGCCAAACTCAGAGTCTGAAATCTAGGGAATGAAACTCTTTCCTGTAGCTCAGACAGTAGTGTTTTTTTTTTTTTTTTTAACAAAAGCATCCCTCAAACACCCAAAATTCCAGTGCTGTTGGAACGCTGCTCAGCCTCTAATAAAGAAACAATTATTAAAGACAGTGATGACAAAGAACCAACACCAGTGTTCGTGCATGTGTCTACATTGAGGAAGTTGCATTTCAGGATTTAAGATCAGAACAAAGTGCACGTTCAACTGAATTCCCCTTTTTCTGTTTGTCACATGCACTCGCACCAATACTCTCTGATCTCCTCCCTCCGCAAACCAGCTTTTCTCTCTCTCTAAACACTGTAAAGATCCACACTCCATATATGGGCTTTTAGCTTCAGGTTCTACACAAACAATGTTCATTTGAGATGATATGTAAAGAGTGCAAACGGCTGTGTGTGTACGACAGAATACGAAGGTCAGAGATGTGCTCGAAGGGATGAAGAACAACTAGGTCATCTGTATAACCGTGAGTAATATCTCACAGCTCATACCGTCAGCGAGAGGCTCGTGTAGAGACCGAGAGAGGCTGAAGGATAAGTCAAACCCCAAAGAGAACAGGGGTGGGAACGAAAGAGCAAGTGAATGAGCCGTGTGAACGTGTGTAATGACGACAGCGCCCTCTACAGACCATTGTATACAGTGTTTATTAACCCTATAAAGCCTACAGGAATGCACTTTCCAAGACCTGAATCATAAACCCTTCATTTGATACAACCCTGTATGAGTTTCTTCCTACTGTTAAACACAAAAGAGGAATTTCAGGAACCAAACAGTTGATGGTAGCCATTGACTTCCATAGTATAGTGCTATGAGTGCGACAGAAATAAATAAATAAATGCAATGAATGCATGTTTTGCTCAGTTTAGTCGATTTCAAAGATAAATAAAATGCTACAAAAGTGTAGAATCTGACAGTTTCAAATCTAAAACCTGGGTAAATGTTTGTTAGTGCCATCTTTGTCATCCAGTTCACCTCTAAAACGTGTTCTGTGTGTCTTTCCAGGAGCCTACTGTCTTTCTGTCCTGGATTACGACAACGTCAAGGGCCTAAATGTGAAACATTACAAGATCCGGAAGCTGGACAGCGGGGGATTTTACATCACGTCCCGCACACAGTTCAGTACTTTACAGCAGCTGGTCAACCACTACCGCCGTAAGTCACTTTCTCACAGACGCCTGCTCCTTTCTGAATGTCTGTGATGGGAAGTGATACAGACTGTTATTTCTGGAAGTGGGAACTTGAGCTGTTGCAAAATAAGAAGACGGTAAAACTATAAACAAAGAAATATAGAATGAATCATCCTTTACTTCTTGTGCTGCTCTAGGGCCTAAAACCATGTGAGATTAAATACATATGGTAAATAAGTTAATTTATTATGTTATTTATAAGTTAGATGTTTTTTTTATTTTATTTTTTTTATTAAAATTCCAAAAATGTATCATTAAATTTTTTTTATATTAGCATAATTTTATTTTATTATAATAATAATACTACTTTAGGTACATATATTATTATGTTTTAATTATTATTGTTAGTTTATAAAAGTATATATAATTATTTTTATTATTTAAAATAATATTTATAAGTATTATTAAATAATTATGTTAAGTTGAATAAGTATTATCTTTTATTTATTTATTAAAAATCATAATTTAAATTTCAACTTTTTTTTATCTACCGTAGATCAATTGCCATTGCTCATTTTAATTCTGTTTGTAATTGCAAGCAACAAAAGCATCTAATTTAGTGCATTAATACAGAATCAAAATGAGGCTGTCTTCTAAAAAGTGATTTGAAAGTACTGTTGCATTTACGATATGTTGCATAAATATTTAACAGAACAAGACGCTTCTTTCTGTCCGTGTCTGTCACAGAGCACACAGACGGCCTGTGTCACTGTCTGACTGACGTGTGTCCCGTGCTGAAGCCTCAGACGCAGGGCCTGGCACGGGACGCCTGGGAGATCCCACGAGACTCTCTGAGACTGGACGTCAAACTGGGCCAGGGCTGCTTCGGAGAGGTCTGGATGGGTAAGACTTCCTCGTTCAACTTCCTTCCATTAATTAGTAACAAAACAGCACATAACAGACGATGATTTCGGTGTCTCTTTTCCCATCAGGCACTTGGAACGGCACGACACGTGTGGCCATCAAGACTCTGAAGACTGGCACTATGTCTCCTGAGGCTTTCCTGCAGGAAGCACAGGTGATGAAGAAACTCCGGCACGAGAAGCTGGTGCAGCTTTACGCTGTTGTCTCGGAGGAGCCCATTTACATCGTCACTGAGTACATGGGACAAGGTCAGTACAGAGATCCAGTCAACTATACTGGGATAAAGGTGTCCAAGAAACAAGAACTGGCAGGAAGATAGCATGTAAATAGAGCATTCAAATCTGGATTTTATCAGTTTGTCTGCCAGTAAAAGTGTAAATGGAGATGTGACGCTGTGATTTCTGCTTTCACAGGAAGTCTGTTGGATTTCCTGAAGGGTGACATGGGCAAAATGCTGCGGTTGCCTCAGCTTGTGGATATGGCATCTCAGGTACTTTCACACTGGGTTGTGGAAATTGCAAAGAAAAGTAAACCTTTAACAGTTTTGATACTTAAATAAAAAATAATGAAAATTGGAAACATTATATTAGAAAATTTGCATTATTTGAATGATGTTTTTGAACGACATCTCATGCTCACCAAGGCGGCAGTATTTAGTTTGCAAAAAAATACAGTAAAAAACTGTAATATTATTGCAATTTAAAATAGATGTTTTCTATCTGAATATATTGTCAAATGTAATTTATTCCTGTGATGCGCAGCTGAATTTTTGGCATCATTACTCCAGTCTTCAGTAATCATTCTGATATAGAATGATCTGCTGCTCAAGAAACATTTTTTAATTTATAATTATCAATGTTTAATATATTTTAAAATATATTCAGGTAATATGTTTGTGTGGAAAACATCCTTTAAATCTATTCCTTGTTGATTTTTTTCCCCCACAGGATTCATTGTTGAATAAAAAGTTCAAAAGAACATAATTTATTTGAAATTTGAATATATTGAATTATAATTTGACATAAGTTTTTTATCATTACAGAAGACATCACTATAACATTTGACCAACTGAATGCATTAAAAGAATTCATGCCTTGAAAAACACAATTTTTCTGGAAATCATGATGCATTTTCTGTACGACTCTTTTTATAAATAGAAAGTTCACAAGAACGGCCTTTATAATTGAATGAATCCTTGGTGAATAAAAGTATTCATATTGATCAATTCTATTAGATTTTGTAACTGAAGTTAAAATAAAACACATTTCCAGGACTCAAAGGCTGACTAAAATAAAACAAAATAAATAAAGAAACTATATAGCCCTGCGTTAAAGGAGGGACTATATTTAGAGAGTTGAATATTGTAGAGAGCATCACTAAAATCAGCACTGTGCTGGCCACGCGCCACTGCCATTGTCTTCATAATAATATATAAATAATAGATAAATCTGTTTCTATTCTGTGGATACTCAGCAGTGTTATAATATATGTGCTGTCCTCAGATCGCCTCTGGAATGGCGTACGTGGAAAGAATGAACTATGTGCACAGGGACCTCAGGGCGGCCAACATCCTGGTGGGTGATAACCTGGTGTGTAAAGTGGCTGACTTCGGCCTCGCTCGACTCATAGAGGACAACGAATACACGGCCAGACAGGGTGAGCAGGAACACAGCGACTCTCTCTTCCTTCTCCAGTTTCTTTCCAGAGGCCCTAACGTCTCTGTCTCGTTTTCAAGACCTACTGCTGTTGCCGTTTATGTGGTTTGACCTTAACTGAATCAGTTTAATCATGATGACAGGCCTCTCTTAAATCATTATTACAACAGGAGCCAAGTTTCCCATCAAGTGGACTGCGCCAGAGGCGGCGCTTTACGGCCGCTTCACCATCAAATCTGACGTGTGGTCGTTTGGGGTCTTACTGACGGAGCTGACGACCAAAGGCAGGGTGCCTTACCCAGGTACTGCTGCTCCACGTCAAGAATGAATCAAAGAGAGTCACTGCTTCACCTTCACATTCAAATCTACTTTATATATATCTCACAGACACAAACACACACATATATATTTATATATATATATATATTTTTTCAAAATTAAATAATCAGTTTAAAAGCATTCATTATTAAGCATATACATTATTTTGATAACATATTATTATTATATTATTATATGGTCCAGTGCAGGGTTTATCATCTCTAAAAAAAACTGAATATTTCAAATATTAATCAGAATATTTATAGAATAATTAAAATATTATAACAAATGTATAACAAATGAAAGTATAAATGATTCTATAAATTATTAATAATGTATATTTTTGTATGTGTTGTATCCTCAAAATCATTTTATATTTACCAATAATAATAATAATAATAATAATAATAATAAAAATGAAATTATGTATTACATCTTTTTTAAAAGAATGAAACATTCTCTAAAAAAAGATGGAATCAATGAATTAATTATAATAATTTAAAAAAATTATAATCACTCACAGGTCATAATAATTTTTTTAAAATATAATATATGAGTCCAATGCAGGTTTTTATCTAAAAAAAAATTGAAAATGATACTTTTAAACTTACAAATACATTACATGAAAATAATTTTCTTTTAAAATGATTCACTTCCAACACATTGGGTTTAGGAATTTCTATTTTTTAAAAATAAAAGATTTCGTGGGACATTTTTTCACAGGCCATAATGTAATAATTTGTTAAAGATATACATTATTATTACTGTTATTTCCAAATTATTCACATCAACTCGAATGCAGGGTTTTCATCTCTACAAAAGTTTTTCAATTGCTTTTAAATAACGCACAAGTCACATTGCCGTATTAAATAACTTTTTAAAGAGTCCCCCTCCACATGAAAGGGCACATGAAAACATTTCTGGTCGTTCCTCCCTGCTGATAACCCACATCCTCTGCCTGGTTAAAATGTGCCATGCCACTTTCTGCACCACAATCTGACGCCTGCCCCACATCCCCCTGTCTCTCGTCAGGTATGGTGAACCGGGAGGTGCTGGACCAGGTGGAGCGAGGCTACAGGATGCCCTGTCCCGCTGAGTGCCCCGAATCCCTGCACGAGCTGATGCTGACCTGCTGGCGCAAGGAGCCCGAAGAGCGGCCCACCTTCGAATACCTCCAGAGCTTCCTGGAAGACTACTTCACCTCTACTGAACCACAGTACCAGCCGGGCGAGAACCTCTAGAGATGCAGATCCAGTCGAGTGTGAGAAAGAGAAAGAGAGATGCTTTTCCTGACCAGAAACAAACACGGGAAGTTACTGATACTGATCCACATGGAAAGATCTCAGAGCATCCAGCCTGTTTTAAGCACGTTGCTGGGTCTTCAGACGCTCTCGGTGTTACAGCATCTCCCCCTCTGTTATTGTAATCGCATGTTTTTTCCACTTTCATCGCAGATGAGTTTCAAACAGCAAGACGAGATGCATCTTTTCTGCATCATTCGCAAAGAAATTCACTAACAAATTGCTTCTTCGGCCGTGCAGCTTGCTGTTTCTGCTGATAATTGTTGCAAGGCTTTATTTCCAATGCTCTGTAGATTGATCTCAAGCTGTTTTTCTTGACCTCGATGTACCACCATTATCTCCTAAACTCTTTTAGCGGATGCTCCAGATCTGTCATTCATCCTCCTCCCACAATCCCACAATCCCTTACTTCCCCTATCCTCTCCCATCCCCCTCCGTCAGCTCTGGTGTTTGTCATGAACCCTGCGACCCGTTCACAAGCTCAGATGGATGAGATTGTGTCATCTGTGATTACAGCTCTCTTTCTATATCGTGGCGAACGGACATTCCCGTTAATGTCTTCCAATAGATATCCAGGGTCTGTATCTGAACGTGGTGTTTTATGCCTGGTAGAAATGAGTTTTTGTCCCACTATGTTTGTTTCTTTCTTTTCTTTTGTATGAACCTGGATCAACTGGAATAAGAATGTGATTTTTTGAAACTGGTCACGTGATTGGAAACTGAAATTGAAATTCTGGAAACAAAACATTCTTCCTTTTGCTACGGACTCAATTAGAGAATCGTTCAGATTGTGGCTTCATTTGCTACAGTTGTACTACTCTTCTAGTATTCAAAACAACTACTGATATATATATAGCGTTGTTTTATGTTTAAAGCAAATATGACTGTATAGTCCTACTTTCTGTGCCAATACAAAGGGGAAAAAACCAATTTTCTACTGTTTTATTATGTATAAAATGTATTTTTATTAATGTTGGGGGTTTTTTGTATCAAAGAGGATGAGCAGGCTTTGTAACTAGAAACTAAAGGAATAGTTCACTGAAAATTGGTCATTTCTAACCCTCATGTTGTGTAAAACACAAACGGAGACATTTAGCTGAAAGTTCATGCTGCTCTTTTCCATATACAATACTTTTACATTTATTGCATGGGAAAAGCATCCTCTAAATGTCTCTTTTTGTATCCCAAGGCAAAAACAGCATAAATGTTTGGAACGACATGAGGGTGAGTGAATTCTACTCAAAAAAAAAAAAAAAAAAAATTTATTCCGTGTTTTTTTTTTTTTTTTTTTTTTGTCTTGTTTTCCCCATTACAAGTCTTTTTTTTTTTAAATCAAGTGAAATGTCTGGAAACTCGTTTACCCATACAATCAAGTATTTTTCTTACCCAATTGTTGAATGTTATTTCTCATTTTAAGCATAAACTCACTTAATTTAGACAAGTTTTTTAGAAAACAAGAATTTTTATCTTAAGTAATTGGCGTCTCAAGTTGATTTAAGAATAATTATGCAGGAAAACAAGACGAAAACAGGACGAAAATAAATTTTTATAGTGTAGGTGAACTATTGCTTTTATGACTCATGAATATTCTTCAACTGATGTTTGAACGTTAGAGTGCTTGAATTTCAAACGTTTTATCTTTTGCAATAGTTTTGGCTTTTTTGAGACAAATTCTGACACGCGCAGTCAAACTTGCCAATATTTTATATGCAAAATAGCCATTGTTATATATATATAATTGTGGGTAACGAGCTCAGTTCTATCACTACTGCTTTCCCATCAGATCCACAGAGAGCCATGAACCTCGTCTGTGAGGTGTTTCGTGTTAGAAACTGATCTCGGGTCGGTTACTGAATGCATAGTGATGTAATAGCGAATAAATAATATAATCACTGCTGAGACAATGTAGAATGAAATAGATTTGAGTTTGCATTGATCGTAAGGGTTTGGAAGTGTGAATAGTGGAGTAACATCAAGTTTTGATGCATTGTTTAGAATAGCATGCAGCTGTAATCGCGGTACTTTAGCTGGTAGATGTGTGACGCCTGTCAATACCAATATACTGTAAATACTTTCGTATGTAAATATTCTTTTCATATTTATTCATATTGCCTCAGTTTATGTTCAGCAGATCTTTGCTTGGTTCTCCCTGTAAGATCAATGTTATAGATTGACGTTCAGTCCTGTGCAAAGCTGACCACAAGAAGTATCATTGCCACTCCACAAAACCAGTTTTTTCCTCCAGCAACTGAATGCATAGAGAAACAGCCAATCACAAAACAGCATGCCATCATGTGATCAGATTCACAGATACAATTTGCTTGCTTTATTTTCGACTCTTTATTTTTATTTACAGTAATAAACTCACCTTAAAGAGGCATTTCTTTAGGGTTGACTCGTGCACTAATGTATTGTTTTATTATTTCTTTTGAACTGTTTTAACTTGCAATATATCTGCTGTTGATTTTGACAGGTAGTAGTTACTGTAAAGTTAAACTGCGCTGTATGCATCGCTCTGATCGTACTGTGACTTAACGGAGGAAATCTGATGATGTGTGGAGAATGGCATGTTCTTGGCACATGCTGTAGAACTGGAAAACAAAATTAAGACAAGTAAAACAAATCAGATCTACAAGTAAACACAATATTAGTGCATCCCTGTCTAATGTATTCAACTATGCAGTTGTTTTCTATGAGTTTCCTGTCTGTATTTTAACTGCAGTTGCTCACAATCAGATTGCAGGTACTTGCTCCCAGTGTACAGTTCTGCAAAGACTTGTTTCAAAATAGGAAATAAAACTGAAATGAGATTTGTACTTTCTTTTTTTGACATAGTGTTATCTTTTCTTTTTTAAGTGCAATAAACTATGTTTCTAAAGCTTGGATTTAAACACAAGATTTTATGTTTTCTTCACAGCTAGTTTTAAGAGTAGCTCATGAAAATTTGCAGAAAATGTACTCACCCTCAGGTCATCCAAGATGCAGATGAGTTTGTTTCTTCATCGAAACCGATTTGGAGAAATTTAGCATTGTATCACTTGCTCACCAATGGATGCTCTGCAGTGAATGGGTGCCGTCAGAATGAGAGGGCAAACAGCTGATAAAAACATCACAATAATCAACAAGTAATCCAAACAAATCTCCGTTAACATCTTGTGAAGTGAAAACTGTATTGGAAAGAAACAAATCCATCATCAAGACATTTGTAACTCCAAACTGTTGCTTCTGTCCTCCATCCATAACATTGCTTTCTCCAGTGAAAAAGTAAGTCTTGTCTGAATCAGGAGAGAAATATGCATTGATAAAGCACCGTTTACAAGTGAAAACAGTCCAAAACTGGTCTATTTTGATGTGAGAGGACAGAAAATATACACATTTACAAATCCCTAAATTAACCATGGTTTATAGTAAAAGTGCAGTAGGCTAACCATGTTTTGTTTTTGTTTTTTGGTGTGTTGATTACCATTTCACAGTTTTACTATAAATACCATGTTTAATAGTTTTAGTGTAGCAAATTACTTTGTGGTTACCATGGCTTACAGAGAAGTTTGAGACAGATTCTTGTTTATGCAGGCTATGTGAAATTTAGCTAGCAGGAAACACAAATTAATTGCATAAAATTTTGCTGCATTCTCTTTTTTAGTAGTCAAAAAAGGCCAAAAAAAAAACATCTTTAAAACTGCTGCTGTAATATAGTTGGTTTTACATAATCAAAATTGTGTAGACTTAAGTATTGTCTGATGAATATGCTAACATAAAAAACTCTCTTTATGAATTATGATTATGTTAGCTACAGGGGCGGATCTAGAAAAATATTGATGGGGTGGTGAGAAGGGGGCAGGAATTTTTGAGGGGTGGCAACATATGGGAGACGTATATATACTGAATTTAGTCACAGTTATCACAGTTTGATGATAAATATATGTGCACACTACAAAAGGACACAGGCTATCATTTACAAACTTAATCTCATGCGATCAATGTCTTGTATTTGAAACAGTTCATAACAGGAATAAGTGACCATACCCCATAAGCACCACCACACTCACTAATGCATACAGTATGCATCAACATGTAATTAAGAGCATTATAAAAGATTCAGTGTTATCAATGTCAAATTATTATAAGAAACACAAGATTTTAACAGCCAATGACATTTCCAGCTTGAGAGACTCTGATTTTCTACTGTTTAGTGTTAATCACCATCTAACTCAACCAGTCAAGAGCTACATTTAACCTTAGATGTTATATGAATATGGTCCCTGAAGCATAGGTTTTATTAGCTGACAATAATAATAAATAAATAAACATTATAGGCCCAAATAGAAATGTACTTTTAGAAATTGTTTTTGAAAAATATGGTGTTACTGTTTTGGCAAGTTTAAATTAAAACATCTATGAAAACTTGTGTGATATTGCTTTAAAATAACGTTTTAGTAGATCTTTTTTTAAGTATATTTTACAAAGCAATTTCTTACATAATTTCTTTGAGTTAGAGTTTGAGTTGTAGACAGAGTTTCTGTGTTTTTTAATAAACTATTATTATTAGCTAATAGGCCTGCTTGAAGTATAGCATTCTCTACTGTGTAATAGTACTATATTTCTGTTTTAATTTCTTCAAGTTATACAGAGATTTTATTTTGACAGGTTGTGGTAAAGACATTGCCGTTTCTGTCTGTGTATACGATACGAATGAATGACGATAGTTTTATCAAATGAAATGGTGAAATCCTCTCATAGCGTGCTGACGTGTAGCCTACATCATGCGACAATATAGTGAAGAGCTGAAAACACCACGCGTGCTTCAGTGTGTGTGTGTGTGTGTGTGTGTGTGTGTGTAGTAGTAGAGCACACATTCCCAGAGACCTGTATATCAACACCTTCAGGGCCGCTGCTGGCCAAATGTGTGCCCTAAGAAAGACTGTATTGTTGTGCCCCCTTCCTCAAATATGATGATGAAAAAAAACACCTACTATAGGGGTGAAAAAAGAACTTTAATCAAATAAAAAACTAAATGAATAAATTGTATTATTTACAAATCACAATTGTAGTTCTCGACATTTACCTATTGCTGTAACTTTATTATGATTCTAATTTATTTTATAGTCTCAAGCATTCAGAAATCATGCAAAAGGAAACTAAGCAGTTTTACTATGATAAAACCATGGTTTATTTTTGTAAGGGTTGTGATATGCACGTTTTTTGTTAAAGAAATTATAAAGACTGTGTCATTTATAGCAAAAAGGTGTCCAAAAATGAAAGATTAAGTGAATATAAATTAAATGTTTGGTCAGTAGCCTAAACAAGGATTTGATTGTCCTGTACGTGTAACAGCAGCAATCACATGGCATTTGTCATAACATGTACATAAATTGTTTATTTTGTATTTGCCTACATTATGTATTTTAACAGTGTTATTATCAACCAATCATTATTGCATCATAATTTTTTTTATATAATGCATTTTAAGTCATTTTAAAGCCTATTGATGGCTTAGGTCTGTTTTTATAGCAACAACAACAACAACAACAAAATATTACAGTATATTAATACTTTGTAAATTATTATTTAAAGTAACAAAACCATGGTTAATTTGCAGTTACCACGGCTACAAGAACGATGATTTGTGGTGTTATTGTTAAAACCATGGGTAATTTTCGTAAGGGAACCTAAAAAAAAGAACTTTCACAGGAATGTGCCTGAAAGTGTTAAACGGGCCTCATTTTTACCTAAATGATTTATACTTTATTTTAATATATATTAAAAATGTATAAGGTGTGCATTGTAGCTGACACCTAAATGAACACATTACAATTGTTTTATGAATGCAAGTCTTTCTCCTCAAATGCTATTGAGCTTTAAATTTGCCTTTGAGCCCATGTGAAAGAGTAGCATTATTTACATGATTTACAGATTATTTTAAGAAATATCAAACATTTAATTCAATTGTGCTTTATAGCACCTACACCTACATGAACAATTACAGTTGTTTTTATGACTATAAGTCATTCTTAAGTCTTAATTCATTCTCCTCAAATGCTACTGACGTAAGAAAAGTGAATACCAATATCGCATGTAACTTTAGAGAAGGCCCCTAAATTTGAGACTCGTCCAACGTCAAGCCAACTTTATGTCTGTTTTTTTTTACTTTTAGTTTTCTTTTCTCTTCGCTGGATTGGATTCATACATCAGTTATGAACATTCAGCTGGAAACATGGTTCTAGCGGTCGCGAGCGCGGATGGGAGAATGGAGGAAGTTTTTTTTTTTTTTTTTTTTTTTGAGCAACTGGGATGGTGCCCCCTCTGGGAGTTGGTGCCCCAAATTGAGTCAGTTCGGGAGTTCTGAGCGGGATCGCGAATCATTTGAGTCAGTTATGGGGATCGCGAATCATTTGAGTCAGTTCGGGAGTTCAGAGCGGGATCGCGAATCATTTGAGTCAGTTCTTGAGTTCGGAGTGGGTTCGCGAATCAGTTGAGTCAGTTTGGGGATCGCAAATAATTTGAATCAGTTCGAGAGTTCGGAGCGCGTTCGCGAATCATTTGAATCAGTTCGGGAGTTCGGAGCGGATTCGCGAATCATTTGAGTCTGTTCGGGAGTTAGGAGCGGCATTCGCGGATCATTTGAATCAATTCGAGAGTTCGGAGCGGGTTCGCGAATCATTTGAGTCAGTGGAGCGGGATCGCGAATCATTTGAATCAGTTCGGGAGATCGTACCGGGTTCGGGAATCATTTGAGTCAGTTTGAGAGTTTGGAGCAGGTTCGCGAATCACTAGAGTCAGTTTGGGGATCGCGAATCAATTTTAATCAGTTCGGGAGTTCAGAGCGGGATCACGAATCACGAAAGATTCACACTCTAAATTTTCAAATTGCTACCAACTGGGGTGGCAGCAGGCCGGCAAGGCTTTCTTTTAGGGTGGCATTTCCACCCTATGCCACCCCGGTAGATCCGCCCCTGGTTAGCTACTATATCTATAAATAAAGACTTTAGATGACATGAAACTGGGGTCAAAAGTCTATTAGAAAATTGAGGTAGATGGATGTTGTCTGCTGTTATGTCCCCCCACCAATGTCACTCAATCTTACACCCTATAGCTAAACAAATGAGGAGTTTGGGTCTAATGGACTGTTGTTTTTGGTCTGTGGGCTCAATACATAATCATATTATTAACCAACAGCTTTAACTAGTTTAATAGGATGATGATAAAACCTGGTTTTAGTCGTTTCGTCAGTTTTAAACTCATATCTACTGGTGTTTAGCGACACCTTCTGTTATGTTAACGTGAACTGCACTATTTACATTCATTTGTTGGACTTGAGTTAGACATTAAAGGATAAAAGAAACAAGCCACACTGCTTTAGTCACAGTAAAATTATTTTATATACTTTTCTATCTTTTGATATTTTACTGTTGAGCATTTTAGAATGAAGAAACTTCTGTTTTTGAAGAGTTTATTAAAGTTTTTTTTTAACCATTTGGCAGATGCCAAAATAACCTTGCAAAAACACATCTAAAACTCTGCAATAGTGTCTGAAATTAATTTCGAAAGTTGTTGATGCCAAAATAACCTTGCAAAAACACATCTAAAACTCTGCAATAGTGTCTGAAAATAATTTCCAAAGTTGTTTCGAAAGTCTTCGGGCTAGTCCTGGCCTGCCCTGCCCTGTGGTTGTATTTTTCGCTTCTGTGCATTTAGCCGGAATGTTTTTAATATATATATTAAAAACTCAAGTAAACATATATCAAATATATCAAAACTCAAGTAAACCGTTTTATTATTATTATTATTATTATTATTATTATGTTATTAGATAATACTGGGTGAACACGTATGCAGTTAGTAAACGTTGATGTAAACAAACCAAACAAGAACGTAGAAGAAAATCCCCAACGCCTTTTAACCAATCAAATAATCTTACGTCACGTTAAGTAATTAATATTCATGAGACGTTCGTTCTTTCTAGTAGGATTCGTAAATTGCCTGGACTGACGAGCCCCAGGTGAGTTTAAGAGGTAAACCAGGAGCTACAACTCGTTTGAAAGGATCCTAAATTGGCGTACAAGGTAATTATTATTTTGATTAACTTGAATCACAGAGATGTCCTGTCAATCGATTAATTACTAAAACAGCAAATGTACTTTAGTGAGCGTTGCAAACCTTGAAGGAGGCGGAAACAAGCTGGCGTTAATGTTAGTTAACTTGTGTTGATGTGATGTGCTTATAAAGTTGTGTCAGTGATGACATGGTTTCACTTAACGTTACTTGGATAGACTGATCGAGGTTTTATTTTTATTTATTTTTTTTACACCTGGAACCTGGTTTTCACAAACTTGCACTAGTTTAAGCACTCTTTGTCTTTGCTGTTAAAATTCCCTTCTCATCTGTAAATGCGTGAAAGAATTGAAGGAAAATGAGCCTGTTTCCTGAGATTGAGGCCTTTGGGATGTTGCAGAAACTTGTTGACGCTGACGGTGTGTGTAGTGTTGAGGTTTCACGAAGCTGAAACTAATGACTGATATATATCTATCTTAAGTAGGCTACATCTTTGTACCTAATTGTACTTTAATCTTTGCGTAGGCTATGTGTAGAGTATTGCTGTATAACTTTGACTGTTATCAAGATTGCTTCATAGGCTGTTCTCTTTACGTGTGTGTTATGATTTTATGAATTAACAGCATATCTTTGTGTGGTATGTGCTCTGTCCCATGTCAATTTGAAACTGAAACACTTCTTATAATCATGAATGGATGAAACTCATGAAACCAGTCAAGAACATATCCGGGTCATGTGATGCCAGGATGTCTTCATGGGGTGGCACAGAAATCTTCATAATTTCAATATAAAAATGTGTTTGACTATAATGTACAGGACCGTTTTAGTGCCTAAAACACAATGGAGTACAATTAATTTTTACTTAAATGTAACTGAGATATTTGTGAATTAATCAAGTAATACTGAGTGAATTTGACAACTTTGTATTATTCCTCACCTCCAGGTATTTTAATAAAGGGGCTCACTATAGCTTTGTTTATTCAGCTTCTCAAATCTCCCAAATACTTGCTCTCCAACATTGCATACTAATGGATGAGACTTATAGATAGTGATGATAGATGTAAAAAAGGTCTGAAGTCAACAGTAGACATACAGGTACATCTCAATGAATTAGAATAAAGGGGGAAAAAAGTCAATTTCAGTAATTCAACTCAAATTGTGAAACTTGTGTATTAAATAAATTCAATGCACACAGACTGAAGTAGTTTAAGTCTTTGGTTATTTTAATTGTGATGATTTTGGCTCACATTTAACAAAAACCCACCAATTCACCTTCTCAAACAATTAGAATATGGTGACATTTCAATCAGCTAATCAACTCAAAACACCTGCAAAGGTTTCCTGAGCCTTCAAAATGGTCTCTCAGTTTGGACTGCTGATCTGACAGTTGTCCAGAAGACAATAATTGACACCCTTCACAAGGAGAATAAGCCTCAAACATTAATTGCCAAAGAAGCTGGCTGTTCACAGAGTGCTGTATCCAAGCATGTTAACAGAAAGGTTGAGTGGAAGGAAAAAGTGTGGAAGAAAAAGATGCACAACCAACCGAGAGAACTGCAGTCTTATGAAGACTGTCAAGCAAAATCGATTCAAGAATCTGAGTCAACTTCACAAGGAATCGACTGAGGCTGGGGTCAAGGCATCAAAAGCCACCACACACAGACGTGACAAAGAATTTGCTGAACCACAGACAATTTCAGAGGCGTCTTTCCTGGGTTGTCCAAAGTCCTCTTTTCAGATGAGAGCAAGTTTTGCTTTCATTTGGAATCCATGGTCCTAGAGTCTGGAGGAAGGTTGGAGAAGTTCATAGTATAAGTTGCTTGAAGTCTATATGTTTCCACAGTCTGTGATGATTTGGGCTGCAATGTCATCTGCTGGTGTTGGACCATTTGTGTTTTTTAAAAACTAAAGTTATACAGAGCATACAGTGCATGCGTCACATATTTGCATACTGTTGGAGAGTGCGCCGTGAGCAGAGTAAAACGGCTGATAAGACCGGAAAGTGTGTTTTACTGACATGTCTGAACAACATATCATCAGATCACAGTTCACAGTTGTTCTACTGAAGCTCATTTGACTGCTGTAGCTTTTCTGCACTCGTTTGATTCGCAGCTGACAATAACAGTAGTATTTGTTGTTCTTTCTTTATGCTGATCTGATATTCCTAATAAAAGCTTAATTTTCTAAATACGATACAATAATCATATTAAATTAACTTTGGATTTTGGGCTAAAATTGAGTTTCTCTCTGCTTTAGAGATATCATTGTTTTACAGCATATAAAGCTACATAACAAGATCAGCAATTCACTATGCATGTGCTTCATAACAAGGATACGTATTTGCACCTTCCTTGCTGAATCAACAAAGAACAAATCTGAATTTAACCCCACCAAACCTGCAGAAGCGCACAATAAATGTTGTTTTAAAATTAGTGATGGTGATGGCTTAACTAGGGTTTATCTCAAAAACCTGGCCAGATCACATTTCATGCACCCAAAAAAGAAAAAAGGATTTCTTTCTTTTGCATTATTACATTTTGTCATAATTTATCCTATTAAATCGAATTATCGTAATCCATCTGGACATTTCACTTTTGAGTTTTCTCATTTTTATTGGTGAATCTCATTATTAATTTAAACATTATTTAAATGTTGTATTATTATTTGTTTTTGTAGCTTGGACCGCTTCTTGACAGGTTTGGTGATATCCATCCATAATATGTGTAATGATTGACATGCTGTTCCTGAAAAGCTGTATACTGTATGTGTTGAACGTCTCACATCTGTTCCACCTTTCACAGGCCTTTATGTGCAAACAACAGCAAAAGAAACATGCTGTCATCTGACTCATTTTAGCTCTTTCAGGCAGAAGCCCTGCCATTTGTTAAGCGTTAACGTGAGACAGGACTTTGTTTGTTTGTTTCCAGGAAGTGATGTGTGAGAGATTGTCTGCATTCCATGCTGTGTGACCTTAAAATGTTTCAGGAAGTGCTGCATTTGTTTTAAGCCTGATTGAAGCAACTTGTTGGCACACAGGGGGTTATTATGGGGTTTGAACACGAAAACCACCTGAAGTCACATGCTGTTTTTTACACAGCAAGAGTAACAAGACTTCACTCTAATAAATGAGTTACAGCATTGAATTCACTTCTATTTAGCAATGCATTCTATGTTACGGTAAGTATTTTCTTGAATTCTTAACATTATTGATGCTTCAGATCATGCAATGGTTTCTGCAAATGTGATTTTTATCATTTCAACACACTGAGAAATAGAACAGGGAACCAAGAAGCAATCTAAATACCATGTAACGTGACGTCATTAGAAAAGGTAAAACAGGGAAATCATTAATTAAAACAAGGATGTCACTTGAGCATAGCATCATGCTTGTTCCCTCAGTGTTGAGTCTGTCCTCATTAATAGCAGATGTGTTTTGTTACAAGCCTGTTTAAAGGAAGTGCTTGCAGTAGCTCAGCATTTTGAAAATCAGACCTGAGATGCTATGAAGAGTATCATTCAACTTCAACTTTAGATTTTAAGCATTTAAAGGTAAGAGAGTTCATTGCTACTAGAAATTCTAATGCGGTAATATGTAAATTATTTAGGATGCTAAAGTTAAATATTATTAAAAAGCTTTTTTTTTCTTTTTTTTTTTTTTCTTTTTTATGGGATTTGAAAGTGAACTTGCTTGTTTAACTTGACTGGTTTTGCACTCGTTCTTCCACAAGCGAAGTATATAGTTGTATGTTTCAAAGTGAACGAAGGTCAAAACGACGGAAGGCCAACATTTGTGCTTTGTAAGAATTGATGTGTGTAATGACACTGACACTTTGCATTTATGAAAGCCACAAAAAGTTTGAAGGGTGACATTGAGTGTTGTGTTAAAATGGCTTTATGGAATGCAAATCTAAATGATCATGTACATTACTGTCACATCAATTACTCGGTGTGATTTTATGCAGTAGTACCAGTGTGCACTTGCTTGTTTGTCTGTTGTTGTAAACTAATGATGTGTCACAAAACTAGATTTTAGGTTAGTCGCAACTGTTGTCTCTTGATCTGGGTTAGCAGAGGGTTAACTTCACAGTACAATATTTCCTATTGAAAAGTTGTGGAACTTGATTCATTCAGGCTAAACAACATGCAATGCTCTTGTTTAGGCAACTGAATAAAGTCTTGCATTGTTGTAATTTGTATTGTTTATTTAATGTTTTTTGTCTTGTGTGTACTTCTAGAACAATTTATAGTTTATAATTGTGCAACTTTTTATTTACAACGTATAAAGATATGTGTAGGCTATGTAATATATATTTAATATTAATGGAGATCAAAATTGGCGAAAAAAACTTATAAACATTTGACTTTTATTAAATATTCCTAATCTTCATCAGTCAAAATTAAGGAATATTAGCCCATGAGTATACCATTATTCTGTTAGCATGTTTTTAAAAAACAACCAAGGTGCTTCAGCAAAAAACATTTTATGGTTGAAAACTTATTTGTAAATTTACAGAGTAAACATTTTAAAGCAAAAACAGAATGAGTTGAAATTAGCTTTTGTAAAATTAGACAAAAGAAAAACTACTTAAAAGCAGACTGGCTGAATGAGAGCGTAAATTCACTCTTTAACAGCAGGTGGCGCTTATGGAATATAGGGTTTCCTTGGTTACCGTAGTAAACAAAGCAGTTATTAATACTATTAAAATAGGTATTATAAAGAGGAAAGATGAAAAGAAAATACCATCAAAACTTTTCTGGAGTTAGTCAGGTTTCCCTCGGAGATGCATTTATATATATACTTCCACCCCAACTTGTTATCTCGAGTCATTTAATATCTCAACCAAATTTTTTTGAGATTTTCAGCCGGCTCAGGGTGCATCATCACATCCCTATTTGCATGTTAATACACACATTTTTTTGTGTGAACTAATACTAGCACTTAGCTCTTCCATTTCTATTTTTAAAATAATATACTGTATATAAAAACTAGCTGTGTACTATGCTAGACTAACTGAAACTTGTTACAGCACTTGTGTACTGTTGCTCTCTCGTTTCTCTGATTGCTTCCATTTTTTTCCTCATTTGTAAGCTTTGGATAAAAGCATCTGCTAAATGATTAAATGTAAGAATGTGGGTAACCAAACAGTTGCTCGTCCCCAATTTGTCTTGTACTATCGAAGTCAACTATTTGGTTACCCCCATTCTTCAAAATATCATCTTTTGTGTTAAGCAGAAGAAAGAAATGAACAAAGGTGTTGGACAGCATGAGAGTGAGAAAATAATGACAGAATTTAAACATTTTGGATGAAGCGGCAGCTTGTTTAGTACTGTTAGACTGCTGTCACTTTAAAGGTCAGGTTTTTTTGAAGCTTTGATTGTGTTTACAGTGTGCAATATAACATGTTCATGTTTCGCGTGTAAAAAAAACAGTATTTTTCACACCATCTGTATACTCATTGTCACGGGCTGATGTCTTCCTTGTTCTATAAAGTCCCTCCTTCAGAAATATGTAATGAGTTCTGATTGTGCGAGCTTGGTGCACGTTGCCCTCCTCGATATGCGATTGGGCTAGTTTTGGAGTAGTTTTGAGAAGCAAGTGGGCAGGATTTGTTGTGAAAACCTGGCAATCCTGATCTGAACGCACATGATGGAGATGTACTTCTAATAACAGAACGCCTTTACTGACGAGATGCGCATGAAAATCGCATTCGAATTATTATTATTATTATTATTATTATTATTATTTATTTAATTTTTTTTGCACAGCCCTACCATCTAGTTAACAAAGCTAAACAGCATTGCCTTTTGTGCAATAAGTTACAGAAACTGTTAAACGCACCAACTTAAATAATAAAATACACTTACCGGTTGTGGTCCATAAACAACGCCTTCTCCAGACAAAGAGGGAACTGCTCCATCTTTCAGGAATAATCTTTGTGCGAATCCGACATTAAACTGATTGAGATTGAGAAAGCTGTCCTCAGCAAAATGTGCTGCACATAGTTTAACATGTGGATTATAATTTTCGGGAACGGAGTTAAACATAAATTGTAACCATTAATCTCCAAGTACAGCGTGTCTGGGAAAGCCCAAACAAGGATGATTGGACTCAGATGAAAATAACAGCGTTTCGACGACATGGTGACAAACACAAACGCAACTCTTCCTCCTCTCCATCGGAGCGCAACAAGACCACGGCACCTTTTTGTGTATTCATGTGGGTGGAGGTTAGTCAAAAAACTGTTTTAGTGACGTCATTACTGCAGGAACTAGAGGGCTGTAGTCCAAACGGGTCGTTCGATGTAGGCGAATTCTGTTAAATAAAATATCTCGCTTGGCATTGAACTTTGAGCTGTAGAATTTTACAGATACTATTTATACTCGAACAACACTACACACTAACTAAAGTTTAAAACATGGGAAACATGTGAAGAACAGGACCTTTAAGAGCTGCACGCATCTAATAAACTGACACCTTTGTTTTTCTCTCAACTGATTACTTGCACTTTAGACAAAACCAGCTGTGTTTGTAAACCTTGTGTGTTGACAGTATTTAGCACAATCAGATGCAAAAGATAACTTAGTCCAGTAATCAGGCTTGTTTAACAGGTTTTTTTAGTGTGTGCCATTTCAGGTGTACATGCTCAGGCCACAAGTTTTTTCTTTTATAATAATTTCTAAAGAAACAAGATCAGTGTTGCATTTCTCTTGGAGAACTGCTGTTGTGTCCTGTGTGGTTGCCAATGTGTTTTTAGTGATAGGGTGGTTTTAGAAACCGTTAGATCAAATTCTCATGTCTAAATTATATTTCAGTTTATACATATGACTCCAGTCTCTCCTTCAGTGCAAGTTTTATAGGATTTTTTTTGCCTGTTTTACAAGACAGATATGTGACTTGAAATGAGGATTGTAAATAGGAATTCTGATCACGGAGATATTTATCGCACAAATACTGGTTGAGTTACATGCCACAATTAATGTTCATAGGTTGTTTAAAAACATTTTACAGCTTTTAAACTCTCGGTCTTGTCTCTTCAGCTCATCTAGCAGGCTCCATCCCTCTCCCGTCACAATGGTCATCGAGTCGGACTCTGTCAATCCCAGCCACGCTCTGTTTGACTGCTTTGTCCAGGCGCAGACGTGTAAAGAGACACAGCAGAACTTCATCGAACTCTGTCGCCACCTGAAGGTGGAGCCCAGAGACTACAAGCACTTCTACAGCAAGCTGAAGGACAGACTCAACTACTGGAAAGCCAAAGAGCTCTGGCAGAAGATCGACAAGAGAGCCGCCCATCCCGACTACGGACAGGGTCAGACATGTCATCAAAACAAGGTATCATAAATGACCTGACATATGATATTTCTATCTGTGGAGTTCTTTAATGCTGGGAAATGTAACCAAACTCCCTTTCAAGGAAAGTCTGTTGAGTCGGCGGCAGATGTCACCTAATATCTCTATCTTTCTCTGTGTTAGTGTTTAGTGTTGGGTGCGGGTCCATGTGGTCTCAGGACAGCAATCGAATTGGCTCTTCTAGGCGCTCAGGTAGTTGTACTGGAGAAAAGAGTGTCTTTTGTGAGGAATAACGTCCTGCATCTGTGGCTGTACACCATTCGAGACCTTCTCAACCTCGGGGGGAAGAAATTCTATGGCAGATTCTGCAGTGGATCCATTCATCACATAAGTGAGCATCTAGGTGTTTTTTTTGTTACCAAATTAATTAGTCAACATGAATGACAACCCAAGTTTGCTTCCAAAATACATTCAAAGACCTAAAGAGCTGGGAAATAAAAGGTGTTTTTGAAAGTTTCTTATGCTTTTTTTTTATGCTATTGTTTCAAATTCAAATAACCGTTTTTAATTTGAATATTTTGTCAAATGTTATTTATTCCTGATGCCATGCCTGATTTTCACTTCATTTTCACTTTTCACTTTCACTTTTCACATCAATCTAATGTGCTGATTTGCTGTTCAAGAAAGGTTTATCACTGTTATTTTTGTGAAAACGTTATTTCGATAAAACGGTTCAAAAGAACAAGTGTTTATTTAAAGAAAAAAAATATTTTGTAACATTTATAAATGTTTACTGTCATTTTTAAACCATTTTATTGAAGAAAAACCTGTATTGTTTGTCATTCAACACACAAACCAATGTGTGACAGGACTTAAATGTATCAAGATTTGATTGGACTGTGAAATGTTCACCTCTGATATTGTTGGTTAATATATGTTCTGGCCTATCTGAGCAAGCTTGTACATTTGGATGAAAGATTATGAAAGCATTTCTAGAATAGCGTGCAATAATAAATGGTGCACAATACCTGGAATTAGTATTGAGAAAGTAAATACAGTCAAATAGTTAAAGTGATTTCTTTTCTCATTGCTGAAAATGTGCAAGAGTTTAATGGAGGTCTGTGCTTCTCTAGGTATCCGTCAGCTTCAGTTGATTCTGCTGAAACTGGCTCTGATTTTGGGGGTCGAGGTGCACACAGGTGTGACCTTTAAAAGTCTGCTTGAACCATCAGGATCTACAGGTACAAACCAGTTTAGTGAAGAGATCTGCAGTCGTGTAGTTGAGAAATAACATCGGTCTGTCCTTTAACTTTGGGTCTCGTCTCTTTCTCTCAGGATGGAGGGCACAGGTGTCTCCTGAGTCCCACACAGCTGCTGCTTTTGAGTTTGATGTCTTTATTTCAGCTGGAGGGGGAAGATATGTGCCTGACGGTAAATAAAGCTTTACACCGATGAGCGGATTCCATGAAATTCACTTTGTCTCTTTGTACTACTTTTATTTTATGAATATTATATTATAAATTTGATCTTAATTGTTTATATTTTATGTTGTAAACATTTTTATGTATTTTATGTATATTTTATGTTGTACTATTTATTTATTTATAAGGTGAGCTTATGCAACATTATTTTATTTTGTTGAAAAAAAAAAAATCTAATTTGAAAATGAGTACAATACAGTCCAAGTGACTTGAGCAATCGTTTATTTTATTAAATTAAATGCATTTAAATCTTTATTTAAATTAGAATTTGACACTTTCCCACTGTTGTTTTGCCCATGTGTCTCCAGGTTTTAAGATAAAGGAGCTCAGGGGAAAGTTGGCCATCGGTATCACTGTAAACTTCATAAACCGCCGCACCAAACAAGAGGCTCAGGTGCAGGAGATCAGTGGCGTGGCACGAATATACAACCAGCAATTCTTCCAAGAGCTCCATTCTGAGATCGGTACTGACATCTCACTCAAAAGATGTGTAAAAAAATCAATATTTCCTCCTTGTTCAATTTAGCTCTCTATCAAGGACAATTTTGTAAACCTACATACGTCTTCATCTCTGCTCTGTCATTTGTTTTCCAGGCGTTGATCTAGAGAATATTGTCTACTACAAAGATGATACTCACTATTTTGTGATGACTGCAAAAAAGGGGAGCTTGTTAAAAAAAGGAGTTCTAAAACAGGTACGAAACACTGTCAAATATGTTCAGAGACCTGAGGCTTTGAGAATATCTCGTATAAAGGCTGAACAGAGCCTAGAAACACTTGAAAAGCTGCCATGATTTTATCAGATGTTACTTCAGGCATGTTTCAACCCGTTTCCAGCACGCATTTATCAATCTTCACAGCTATGCTTGACCTTTTGTCACTGGAATAGCTGCAGGCAGTTGCTATTTATGTTCTCTTAGAAATGCAACCTGTATATTTAGTTCAGGTGGGGTACAAATGAAATTAATAACAACAGTAATATTGAGAAATATTATAAGAAGTAGCTTCTTGAATTTATTGTAAAATGTAATGTATTCCTGTGATGCAAAGCTGAATTTTCAGCTTCTTAAGTGTCACATGATCCTTCAGGAATCATTCTAATATGCTGATTTATTTTGGCTGATGTTAAACCTTTCTTGTTTCCTGTTCTCAGGACTTTCTTGATGTCGATCAGCTGCTCGCGCCCTCAAACGTCGACCAGGAGGCCCTGCAGGCGTACGCATACGACGCCGCTGACTTCTCCACAGATCACATGCTGCCGGACCTGGAGTTCGCCACAAACCACGCGGGCCATCCGGACGTGGCCGTGTTTGACTTCACCTGCATGCACCGGGCAGAGAACGCCTCTCTGGTGAAGGAGAGGAAGGGGAAGAGACTGCTCATCGCGCTGGTGGGAGACTCTCTGGTAGAGGTGTGTAATGAATATAGTGACAGTCCATTATGACTTCAGACTGATAGTGTAGGCAAATAATATCAGGACTTAGATTTTTCAATCTGAGCTTTCGAAAGTATCACAGTGTATTTTTTTTTTTGTTCGTTATAATGCTCTGTGATCATTCTATATAACATTAGAATTTTATTGTAAACATTGTTTATTAAACCGTACAACTGTGTATCAAAAATAAATACAGATATCAGCCATATTTTGTTTCTTTAATTTATATATTTATTATTTTTCTGCAGCCGTTTTGGCCTCTGGGCACTGGCATTGCTCGAGGTTTCCTGGCTGCGTTTGACACGGCGTGGATGGTCAGGAATTGGGGGAAAGGTGTGCCACCCCTGGAGTTGTTGGCGGAAAGGTAGAGCTTACCATTTTCACACCGTTGATAACATAAAATGAAATGCTCGTGTTGCAAATAAATGCATTTTTTTATTTTCAAAATCTATTTATCAAGTGATCCTGAAAAAATGCATTAAGGTTTCCACACATATAAAGCAGCACTAATGTTTTCATCATTGATGATGATGATGATGATGAGAAATGTTTCTTTCTGAAGGATCATGTGACACTGAAGACTGGAGGAATAATGCTGAAAATTCAGCTGCGCATCAGAGAAATAAATTACATTTTAAAATATATTAAATTAGAACAATGTATTTTAATTTGTAATAATATCTTGCATTATTAATGATTTTATAAATGCACATTTGACAAGCATAAAGTACTTATTTTAAAAACCCTTAAAATCTTATCTACATTGAACTTAGGAACTGTATCAATATAAACAAAACAAACTGCATACATGATGCTGTGTATATCTTTTACAGGGAGAGCATGTATAAGTTACTCTCTCAAACGACTCCAGAAAACATCAGCAAGAACTACGCCGCCTACAGCATCGATCCAGCCACGCGTTACCCAAACATCAGCCGGTGCGCTATCAAACCCGCACAGGTCAAACACAGTCCTAGATGCACACCTACACACATGCAAGAGCTGCCTGATGTAACTAGCAATGGAAGTGTTCCAGGATTTATTTATGATCGTTTGTGTTCAATTTAAAGGTCAAGCGTCTGTATGACATAGAGGATGGTAAAGCCAAGAAACAGCCGAAACCCATCCTAAAAGTGAAACCTAAAAAAGGTAAATGCCAGACAAGTCACTTTAACTCACTATATCTATTTAATATGGTGTCATTCATATGTATGTATGTATGTATGTATGTATGTATGTTATCACTTTGACTTCTAAAACACTGAAAGTAAGCATAATTTTGTTAGTTTGTTTAACCCTAAGTTTGTTGAAAAAATGCCAAAACGCCTTCATCAATTAAAAATAGTGTGATTGTTTAGATTAATATGTTAAATCTGTTAATGTATTAACATTATATATCTGTTAACATCTCAAAAATGGTTCAAAGGGCCTTTTAAAGAGCCTGCTGTTGTTACATGTAAATAGGTCTGCTGGTCTTCATAGTATATTTTATGAAAATGCAGAGAAACACAGACTTTACAGTGAAGTGCTGAACTGAATTTGTGTTTAGACTCTATCCGGCGTCTGGAGGATCTGCTGTCCTGGTGTCAGAAGAACACAGCGGGGTACAAACATGTGAAGGTGAAAGACCTGAGTGAGTCCTGGAGGTCCGGCATGGCTCTCTGCGCTCTCATCCACAACTTCAGACCCAAACTCATGTAAGATCACCTTCACCAACAGAGAACAAGAATATTAGTAACTGTTCAACATGCAGAGCTCAGTTTTGTTGTGAAAAGTTCTTGTCAAAAGTAGGACAATAAGATTTTCATGGATATTAATACTTTTATTCAGCAAGGATGTATTAAATTTATCAAAAGTCACAGTAAAGACATTTATGGTGTTACACAAAAGTTCCATTAAAAAAAATAGAATGAAGCTCGTTTCCACAACTGAATATAAAAAAATTATAAATAAATAAAAGGTATTTCTGTCTTTTTCTCACAATTCTGGCAGTTTTTCTCAAAATTGCAATATATACATTTGCAGTTGCCTGATAATGTCAAAATCGCGTGATGTAATTTGCAGATATGAGGGACAAGAGGGAAGAAATGTGAGAAAGTCGCAATTACCTTTTTACAAAGTTTTATTCAGTGATGGTTACGGTCTCCTATAGTTTTCATTACTGGAGTAATGATGCCGAACATTCAGATTTACCATCACGAATTACTAATCATTCCGAATTACTAATTTAAAATATATTCAAATAGAAAACATTTCCACTTGTAGTAAGATTTTACAATATTACTGTTTTCACTGTATTTTTGATCCAATGATCATTTGAGCGGGATGGATAGATGGACGGACTGACAAGCAGATAGATGAATAGATAGACAGACGGACGGATGGATGGATAGGCGGATGGATGGATAGGCGGATGGATGATAGATAGAAGGATGGACGGATGGATGGATGGATGGATGGATAGATAGGCAGATGGATGGATGGATGATGGATAGAAGGACGGATGGATGGATAGGCAGATGGATAGATGGATGGATAGGCAGATGGATAGATGGCCGGATGGATAGGCAGACGGATGGATAGATATACTACACTGTAAATAAATGTATAATAATATGCATGCTATCCTCTCTTTCAGTGACTTGTCTAGTCTAGATGAGCATAATGTCATCAGGAACAATAAGTTGGCCTTTGACCTCATGGAGAGAGAGTTTGGCATCCCCCCCGTCATGCGTGCCAATGAAATGATCAGCTGTGGGAAGATTGACCAGCTCTGTATGGTCTTCTACCTCACACAGATACGCAACGCTCTCACTGAGAAAGAGAGCCCAGCAGGTAACGAGGGCTGTTTCTGGAGGCATCCATAACTTTCAAATGCATATTTAATGATGTCTGAATGTCAGAAATACAAAAAACTAGCTGCTGTCTTTATAAACAGAAAAAAATGGTAGTCTGTCACGAGCAGTAGAAAAGCTCAAATGTGCATATTTGTACTCTTATTTACCCCTAAATCGTACATATTAGTATATTTTGAAGGGGTAGTGTACTGTATTTGTAAATGTGGGAGGTAGTACACAGCTGTTCACTACTGTTGGTAACATTTACTTATTTATTTGATTTAAAAAATAGTTAAAATGGTAATATTGTGAAAAAAAAAAATTCTGGTTCAATATATTTTAAAATATAATTGCAATCAGTGCTGCTGTCCCTTTAAGACCCCTTCCCAGAATGCACTGCTGTGAATGGGCAGTATTCCGCTGATGTCTGTAGTCTGACAGCAGCGGCTGCAGCAGCAAACACACTCATCCGAGGAGAAATCAGCTGTTTATGGGCGACTCTGTGGGAGTGGATCTCAGTGAGACTCTGAGACGGATTACCAAACGACATCCGCAGCTGTTCGAGGGGCTTTAGGGAGCGGGGCTGAGCGTTCAGTTGTTGGATGCTGTGTTTGGGAGGGGATCTCACTCAGATGTGCTCCAGGTGGAGCTGTCACTCACGCAGGCTGTGGATGTGTGAATTCTGGGGAAGGGGCTGGGATCCAAAACAGCTCATCTCTCACACTCCGCTGTAAACCGCGTATTGAACACAATGTGTGATTGAATGTGTATTTGTTCCAGCTCCAAGGGTATGAAGTTGTTGTATTATATTTTATTTATTGCTATATATTGCTGAAGCTAATTGCATCTAAAATGCACTGTTTTTGTACAGCTGTTCTGGATTATGAAAGATTACAAATTACGCTTTTCTTGTTCAGTTATTCTTTGGTCATTATGATTTTCTTAGCATGAATACATTTTAAGCATTTTTAATTTGCATGTTTAATTTACAATTCACAATGTTTGTACTACATTTTAAATTTAAAAAAAATTGTTTTAAAATTATTTTTTATTTTAATTGTATTTACACGTTTCTTAACTTTATTTGTTTTTGCTTTGAGTTGTTGAACTACATTTAAAATACAATGCTTTTAAGATTTTGCTATTATTTAATGGTTTACACATTTGTTTACATATGTGTGTGTGTGTAAATACTGTGAGTGAACCAATACTTTTAAGATTTTTATCAATAAGGTTTTGCTGCAATATGAAAAGCTTAAATTGATCATGTTTTTTGAACATCATTTTTACTTTTTATTTTTACTTTTATTTTTTTGTCACATTATGTTTTAATTTATACAATTGTACTTTTGCTTTTAATGCTGCATGAGCTAATGTGTCTTCAGATATACTTGTGGAAACATTTCTGGAAGATTTATTTGCATCTCACTATTTTCGCTCCTCTTGTCTTCCTCAGAGTGCTCCATCAGCCTCTCTCCAAACAACAACCTCTCGCTGTCCAGAACCCGCTCGGCCACCTCCTTCCTCAACACACTCAAACGCGACTCTCTCAAAAGACGCAAGGTACTCCAACACCTGCCTGTTATCATGTGAAACAAACCCCTGTTGTTGACATTGCAGTAGTAGTGCCTGTACAAGCTCATGTGTAGTGTGTTGGGTTCAAATAGAGCATAAAGTCATGTTAAAATCTCACTGAAAACACTAAACACCCCCATAACACACACAACTGTTGCCAAAGCTAATAACTCCCATGCCATCGCCACAATGGGGAAGTTAAACGAATGATAAAAGGACAAGACAAAAAGGATTCTACCGTTTGCTTGCTGTGCTTTTGCAGTGCAGGATAATGATTAAATCACTGTTTATTTCTGTCACTCTGCTGTCGCCACATTATGTAACCCGAGCTGTAAATGAGATCATGTGACATGTCTCTCAGGACCGACTGACATTGGAGAAAAGACCAGGACCACAAAAGATGAAGGAGAAAGAGGAGGATAAGGTTGTGAAAGAGGAAGAAGTGAGTGGTGCTTGAGTGCTATTGTGATAGTTAACGCATGAGTGTGTGTATTTGGAGATCTATATATGTGCAGTATCTTAAACCTTTTCTTATCTCCAGCCTGTGGTGCACATGTCCTCTTCAGAGGTGGGCAGCAGTGAGCTCTGTTATTTCTGCAACAAGCATCTGTATGTGCTGGAGAGAGGAAGTGCAGAGGGCAAGTTCTTCCATCGCAGTTGTTTCAACTGTTATCAGTGCGGCTCCACTCTGCGGCAGGGCGGATACACCTTCCTCTCCGACATGGGTAAGTCTGGGATACATGGACAGGCCAGAAGTCTTTGATCAAGAAGAACAGCTTTTGTTTGGTTTTATTTAATTTTACTTTAGTGTACCGTATTTTTCGGACTATATGTCGCACCCAGTGTTGGGTGTAACGCGTTACAAAGTAACGCGTTACTGTAATAATATTACTTTTTTCAGTAACTAGTAGTGTAAGGCATTACTCGTCTGAAAATGGTAATATTATTACAGTTTTCCTGAGCTAGTTACTTGCGTTATATTTGCCAGTAGCACCTTCATCACACACACAAGGCACACAACACAGAGAACAGAAGGGAAGGGAAGGAGGGCGTGAATGGAACAGTGATTGGTCTGGGTTTGGCACGAGGTATCATTTACCATCACTGATTGGTCGACAGCCGGCAGCAGAGCGGCACGCTCAGACAGATGGGGAAAATGGAAGCGTCAACAACGGCAAGCTCTTTTTCAGAGGAAGGTTCCCAGCAACAGAAAGCTAGTTTCGACGGGTGGAGATTCAGTAATTATTTTGTAGGAGTGCTCCGATCACGATCGGCCGATCGTTAATGCGCATCTCAGTAAAGCCGGTTCTCTAATCAGCGGTTTATTCCATCAGGTGCGTGAACCATATGTTCATACAACCGTGCCAATAAACGCTGAAAATGAACTGGATTTGCGCATCTTCTCAGTTAATAACGGCTCTGTGTAGTAACAGCTGCTCTATGTGAAATCACGCACCTGATGGAATTAACCGCTGATTAGAGAACAGGTGTACTGACGAGCAGTAATATAAGTGAGTTGTGTAAACAGTGATTTATGTGACTTCAATTATTTCTTATTAAACTGAAATCGAAAAGTAAAAAGTATTTTTTGGAAAAACCACATCCTAGTGTTAGTCTTCATATGCTGATGAATAGTGTTAACACGGATATAGAAAAATAAGGAGTGCAAGAGATTGATTCCTAATGTCAGTTTATTTTTAATTAATACTATAGTAGTTCGGTTCCCTTTACATCTTTAACTACCCGTTAATTTATCAATTGAATGGGTGACCTATCCTCATTAATAGAGCAAACATTTGTCCCCCCTGAGAGAATTGGCAGGAGCCGCCACTGATAAAGACCCTAAAGAACACTCCTCCTTTGTATGTTCTTTCTCCATCTGATGCATCTCAGGCAATCATAGAGTAATTAAGAAAAAAAGATGTAACTAGTAATATAACTAGTAATATAACTAGTTACTTTCTCCAGGGAGTAATAAAGTAAAGTAAGGCATTACTATTTTTGAGAGTAATATGTAATATGTAATATATTACTTTTTTGAGTAACTAGCCCCAACACTGGTCGCACCTGAGTATAAGTCACAACAGTCCAAAAATAGGTCATGATGAGGAAAAAAACAAATAAGTCGCACTGGACTATAAGTCGCTTTCATTTAGAACGAAGAGAAAACATTACCATCTACAGCCACGAGAGGGCGCTCTATGTCTTCAGTGTAGACTACAGGAGCACAGAGCAGCATAGAGCGCCCTCTGGCGGCTGGAGACGGTAATGTTTTCTATTGGTTCATTTCTCTTGGTTCATGTCAAATTAATTTTGATAAGTCGCACCTGACTATAAGTCGCAGGACCGGCCAAACTATGAAAAAAAGTGCGACTTATAGTCCGGAAAATACGGTACTAGATTTTATTTTACCTTATTATACTAAATTTTATTTATACTACTATTTTTTTTAATAATTATTTTACTTTATTTTTCTACATTTGTACTATTTATTTGACCTTATTATACTTTGTTTTATTTTACTTTATTATGCTTAATTTTATTTGACCAAGTATAATAAGGTAAAATAAAATTAAGTGAAATGTAGCACAATAAAATAAAATTAATCATAAGGTAAAATAAAATGAAATTTAATAAGCCTTATTAGTGAAGCATAAGAAGTAAAGTAAAAGTTTAATACACAAAGTAAAATAAAATTAAGTATAAGGCTTATTTTATTTTGCCTTATACATTTTATTGTACTTATTTTAATTTGTTTTTTTTACTGTAGATCAATGGGTAACAGTTGGTAAAAGTAGGTCTAAATACAGTATAGAATTTGTAATTTCTGAATAACAATAAATATTTCAGCATTGTTATTTTTGTTACGTAATGCAGTTTATTTTATTAATTATCATGCACTTGTCTCTCATCTGCTGTCATAAGGACTGAAACATCTTGATGTTATGTAAATTATTACATAAGCTTTTAAAGCTATTCATAACTTCTGCAGTGTTGAATGCGGTTTTATTAGGTTATAATTATGACAATGCATGTCTAATGACAATCAACCACCTATGCACCCCTTCAGAAACAGATCGTCTTCTATGCTCCTGCTTGTGGGGCTTCTTCAGCCCTTGATTTTAACAGTCCAGAACATGTTGTTGAATTTGATTTGTCTTCAGGGAGATTCTACTGTGAGCTGCACTCAACAGCCGAGGAAGAGGAGGGTGATGAAGGTCACAGAGGCTCACAGGTATGAATCACATCAGAGTTAATGAGACGCTTGATTGCCTCCTATTTACTGTCGGATCTCTAGTGTGAGGATTCTGGGAAGGGTGTTACTCTGGCTTAGTAATAAAGTTATTATGCTCCCCACACTCTCATAGTCCTGTAGTTCATATATGCAAAAATATATATTTGATTTATTTTTATATTATACCATGGTAATATTTGTACTGTCAGATGAAAATCTATTGCAAGTACCATTGCACATTATTACAGTAATTGCACATTATCAACAAGACCGATGTAATGAAGTGTCATTAGTGCAAACTTAAAGTTTTAGGTCGAGTTTTCTTGATGTTATGATGGTATGATAGGCTGGTTGTCTTTTCTTCACGAAGATATATTCAGCCATTTGTTATGAAATGACATACGAGGAGAAATAATGTGGGTCAGCTGCTGCATCAGAGAAAACATTTTCTTTCCTCTCCAGCTCTTGTGCAGAGTAGTGCTTCTGTGTGTGTGTGTGTGTGTGTGTGAGAAGAGGGTGTCTGTGTGAAGTAATGCTTGTGGAATTGGATTCCTAGTGGTTGGTCATAAGAGTCCTCAGAGCTGATGCAGTTTTCTGTGAGCTACTGATAATTGTTTTTTTTTTTTGCTGTATTTTTTGTTGTATTCTATTCAACTTTATGACTTGAAAACAAAAGTTTTAGTATTAATTTTAAACAAAAATAATGCTAATGCACAACTGAAGATTATAATGCTATGCCATATATGAATGATATATCATGGAAATGTAATGTGTCTCTGTTTTGTAGAATAATGCTGAAAGTGGCCTTAATGAGGAGGATAAGGAGAAAACTCAAAATGGTAAACCCGTGGAGATTTCCTCCCCAGCTCCACACTGCTCCGTACGAAGGAAGGGCTCGTATAAGATCTCCGTTGACCCTGACTTTGATGAATTGGCTGAGTGTTTTACTCCCACAGAGCAAAAAGACCAACCTCCTTTTATCGCTCATGAACCCAGCAAACCCTCAGAGCTCAATCAGGAGAGCACGGGCATCGAGAAACAACAAAATAACGGCAGTCCGTCTGTTCCAGTGCCGGCCCCGCGACTGTCCAAAGTTCCTGTCCCAAAACCTCGCTCTGTCCATAATGTGGTGCCTCAACCCTCACATACGCCCAAGGGATCAGAAGTCCTGCTCGGCCAGGATTCAGACACTGAGACGCCCGTCTGGTCTTCTGCCGAGGGCTACGGGAGCGAGAAGAGCTTGCGGGACCAGCAGAACCGGCGCTGCATTAGAAAGAAGAGCGATCCACAACCTTCCACAGAGCCGCAACACGGAAAGATGCGCTCCAAGTTTTCCGCGTGGAATCTGTCTTCACCTCGACTGCAGCAGCGTTTCAGTTTCCTCCGAGTCGCTCCTTCAGGTTAGAAGCCCACTGTTTTGTACTCCAGTCATATAAAATACAGATTTCTATCAACATATATCATTGATATATATATATATATATATATATATATATATAATATATATAAAAAATTTGGAACATCTTAAAGGGGGAGTGAATGATGACAGAATTTAAATTTTTGGGTCAATTATGAAACCAAATAGATTCAGCTATAAAGCAGCTGTAAAGAAGATAATAGTGTTAAAGGTTTATGCCAGAATCAGTGCAGTCAAATATTACTGAATATGACGTGTGTTTTAGTACTGAACATCTCTAGGTTTAGATTCATTTTTTTTAGTCGCTGATTTTGTCCTTTTTTTTTTTTTTTTTTATCAGGACCATCTCAACCAGATTATTATGCATCGGATGATAATGAAGAAGGGCTTGATGATGACGAGGAGGAGGAGGAAGAGGTTCTTACAAGAGAAGAGCATTATTTGGATTGCAAGGTTCGATCATGTTCAGATTAGTGTTTTAACACTTGGTCCATAGTTTATTTCGGCTGAGGAAGAGCCCTGGATTTGGTCAGAAGGCCACATTTATATGCAAGACATTTTTTATAAACATAATTCTACAAAGAAAGAGGAATATACAGTTATTTCTTGTTGATACTCGAGCATAACTGCCCAGAATAAAACCCAAGGCATTTCATGATCAAAGGCTGCTCAGGTTTTTTTTCCCTTTTCATTTTCTTCCTTGATAAACCGTAGGATTGGTTTGATTTATTATTATTTTTTCTGAATAAATGACATGTGATCAGTATTATAATTTTATATATTTATATACATACACACACATATATATATATATATATATATATATATATATATATATATATATATATATATATATATATTATACACAATGTGTGTGTTTATTTATTTATATATTTTATTATTATTATTAAATACTAATTTTAGGCAAAATAAATGCATTACTATTGTATTATTTCACTGTAAAATAATACAATAAGTAAGTATTACTTATAGAAATAAATAAATCTGTTGCTTTTATTTTGGTGGGACAACACTAGACCATGTGGTCATGTTTTCTGGTAGACTGATTAAATCCTGTTCTCTAGGAAGGTGTTGACTTGGGTTTGTGTTAAATGTGTTCAGGGGGCTGATTTTGAGATTTCGGACTCTGAGAAACAAGAGCTAAAGAGGATGAAGACTCTGCAAAGGAAAGAAAGGCTGAGCGAAATCAACCGCTTCCACAAAGCTCAGGTGAGCAACAGTGTAGATCGTTTCTCATAGTTGTAATAAACATATGCAGTTTAAATTGAAGGGTAACACTTTACAGTTGGCTCCTATTAGTTAACATTAGTTAATGCATTACCTAACATTAACATACAGCTGTTCAGTGACAGTCAATGTTGGATCAGCTCCATTAAATCATTTAACTGATGCAACTTTTGACTTTTGAGAAACATCAGTATTAATTCATGTTAAGATGAAAAGTATCTGACTTTGGTTGTTGTGTGGTGTCCTGTTACAGACGATTCAGAGACGTCTGGATGAGATTGAAGTGACCTTTAAAGAGCTGGAGGAGAAAGGAGTGGAGCTGGAGAGAGCTTTGAGAGGAGAGGCTGGTACGACAGAAAACCACATTCACTTCATCTCATTCTACAGCAGTCACTGAAACCCATCGAACGTATTCACCCTGATAGCACTGAGACTGCGTCTGTTTAACACCCATCTAAAGAAAACTTTTACAGATTCATCTGAATGAAGATGTTATCAGAGCTACAGTATTTCTCTAATGTTACAAATACACTCGGATTGAATTACAATAAGTCCATGTGTCTATTAATATAAAGTTATGAAAGCTTAATGTAATAATAATGACAAGAAACTCTGTATTTCAATAATGATTACTGGAAAAAAAGCATTCTAACTTTTTAAGTTTAATTCATCTGACATTTAATATAAAATTTTTTTCTATTTAATTTGTTAGACGATGTGCACTAATAATAATAATAATAATTACTGCTGTTGTTATTTTGCTATAATCTAGCTATTAGTGCACATAAACATGTCTAATTAAAATTATTAAAATGATTGAATAAAAAAATAGACTGTCACTGCAATCATTTTTTATTTCTAAATGTATTTAATTAAAATTATTGTTGAAATGCAGAGTTTCTTATCACAATTTTTTTTCTCTATATAGTCAGTAAATAGTCATGTAATATGAATAACAAATAGTCCATTTGTCAATTAATATGAACTCATAATTAATAAATATAATATTATTATTGTCGTTGTCTAGCTGTTAGTAAGCCAATTATGTTGTATTAAATTGTATTGTATGTATAATTTATTATATAATACAAATTTCTGTCTAACATTAGAACAACATTCAACTGATTTTTTAACTTAAGATTTTCAATGAGCATGAATGTGCTTTTAAAAAAAAAAGCTTGTCAGATATTCACACAAGAATGAATGCTTAAATGTATTTATTTTTCTTTGCATATGAATTTCTTTAAATCAATTTCAAAGCCTTTTTTTTTGTGCCCTGCATAGTGCTTTATATGCATCCCAGATTGCACTGTATGTTGGTTGAGCGAAGCCAAGAGCTGTCTAAGTGTGTTTCTGAGAATATAATCGTGTGTGTGTGTTTTAGGTTCAGACCCAGAAACGATTGATCAGTGGATTGATCTGGTCCAGGAGAAGAACAGTCTGCTCTCAGAGGAGTCCGATCTCATGGTGGCGTAAGTCTGAACCCTGTGACCTCCAGAAACCCTTAAATTAATAAACATCTTGCTTTCTTAACCAAGCCATCATGTCAGCAGAAATACAGTTAACAATACGAAGCTCAATAGCAGTTATTGCTCAAAGTGCATCATTTTATTTTGCATTTGTTGAAGAAAAAACCTCAGGCCTCCCCGAAAGCCAGCTGGTCTCTCTTCTGCATGTCTTTGAGGAGCTCTAACAATTCAGAGGAATGCTCTGAGTGGCCTCATTTATTTAACCCACTGCTGCATGTGTTTGGCATATATCATGCAGAAACTAAATGACATGCTGTGCTAACAGCAGCAGAATATATTTGTGTGATTCTGGTTTTGTGTTTCAAAGGTCTCGACAGCTGGAGCTGGAAGACAAACAGAGCATGTTAGAGATGGAGCTGCGGAGATACATGGAAATGGACGGTGAGAAATGAAAACACATTCTGTTTTGCTGAGAAATGAGTTTGCTAATATTTCAGTTTATATATATATTTTAGTTTGCTAATATTTCAATTTATATATATTTTATTATTGCTGTTGTTTATTATTATTATTATTATTATTATTATTAATAATAAAAGTAAACTCTTTTTTTTTACTAAAATATATTTAAAAAAAACTTCCAAATAAACTTTATTAACTTGTATAATATTAAAAGTTTTAAGTTATATTAAATATTTTTAATTATTTAAATAGTTTAATAATAACAAATATGTAAATTAATAATTATATATTAAAATAATTTAAGTAATAAAAAATGTATAGTATAAAATTATGAATTGTTATTGTTGTTTTGCCAAACATAAATGTTGTTTTTGTTTTAAATTATGTAAAATTTAAATGGATTAAGTTAATATTAATGTCAAATTAAAAGTTAAAGTATTAATTAAAAATATATTTTGTGAGAACGTGCCCACATGCATTAACGTGCTTGGATGTTCTTGTGCTTGTAGACTCGGAGAAAAGCCCCGAGCAGCGAGAACATGAGAGTCAGGTCCTGCAGGAGATGCTGGACGTGGTGGACATGAGGGATTCACTGGTGGCCTTCCTGGAGGAGAAGAGGCTGAAGGAAGTGGATGATGAGCTGCTGGGGAGCTCCGTGCTGGAGGCTGCAGCATCCTAGGTGCCCTGGGACCTAGACACCACAAACACACCACAACACCGTAATACAGTAGTTCACCATTTACTCATCCTCATGCCGTTATAAACCTTCTAGCACTTCTTATCTTTTGTGGGAAACAAAAGGAAAAAGTTGCATGATGATCTTTTTTTTGCACAATGAAATAAATGATAAAATCATCATAAAAGCAGTCCTTGAAGCCACATGATTGATATGAAGTTTTATTTGGTTTTCATTTAAAGTTTTAAGTCGTTTTTCTGACTCAAAACGCAGCTTTGTTTAGTTTCAGTGATGCCAAACATTAACAATTCTCATCTGCATCATAAACAGTTTTCCAGTGCTTAAAATTTTCAGTGAACCATGAATGCATTTCAGTACATTTCCACCAAATGCCACACATTTAGACTACTATGGTGTCTTTTTTTTTTTTATCCTCAACAGCTCACCGTTTACTTTTATAGGATAGAAAATAGAAAGACCGTCATATACTCGATGAAAGAAAGTAGGTCATACTGATTTGCATCGAAAAGAGGATGAATAAATGATGACAGAATATTTATTTTGGTCACACAATATAAACAAACACTATGAATTGTAGGCACAAATGCATTGCACATTGCACAACTTTGTGTAGAGACTCTGCTCTTGAAAACCAAAGAGTTAAACGCATCTGCGTGCACAGGTTTAAGACACTCGAGATCTGGAATCTAGCGCCATCTGTTATGGTCTCACTCCAACATAAATGATAGAGATAGAGAAACTCTGGAGACTGTAGAAAATGTTGTGGAACTGCACATCCGTCGCAGCCTTCACTGCCCAGACACAGCATTTTCACAGGACTCTCGCGCTCAAACACACGGACTTTACTGCGGCAGATGATTGTGTACTCGTGTGTGATTGGATTGCATCTGGCACTTTTATAAGAGTCTATCAAGGTCATGTATGTTCTAAATATTAAAATTATTCAATCTTATTTCTGACACCGAATTTAAACTAAACTAAAAAGGTAATTGCGAGATTTTCTTGCAGAATTGCAAGATGTAGTTAGCTGTAAGAAAAAACTATTATAATGAAAAACTGAATTGTGTGATGGAAAGTCAGAATTCTGAGAGCAAAAAAGTAGATCTCGTTTTCATCATGGAATAAAAAAAATATGACACTTGTCTTGCATTTCTGAATTTTCTTGCAAAATGTAAACTGGCAATTAAACTTGTGTAATGTAGTCAGAATTCTACAGGGAAAAAAAGTCGGAAATGTCGGATAAAAATTCTAAAAGTAAAAGTTTCCAAAGTTCTAAAATAACTTAAATCAGAATTCTTTTTTTTTTTGTTTTGTTTCTTTGAAAAATGTAAACTTATAGCTCTGAGATGTAAACTCGGAATTGAAAGTTTATAATTAGCAGTTGTAAAACATAAACGTAATTGAAAGAAAAAGAGAATTGTGAGAAAGTCGTGAGTTGGCAGAAATAAGCTTCGATACACAATGTCCTCGTTAAAAGATATTATATAAAAGGTATTTACATATTTATGATGTTGTATTTGTCAGAAATGGTGTAACCTGATGCCAATATCATCGTAAACAGCACTTGCAATGTATAATTCTGAATATATTACAGCTTTGCAACAAGAGATTCAATATCATAATGAGTTTTTTTGCAAGGTTTTATTTATTTTTTTATCCTTGTAAGTGATTGTACAATTGTTTCACTCATTATTATTCACTGTTGATTTTTTTTTTTTTCTGCATGATGATGGTTTTCTCTCAGGGGTACATCTTCCTGGACTGGTTTCCATTTCTATATTTTGATCATTATTTGGAAGTGTTTATACTGTAATACTCATTCATGAATTAATTTAGGGAGACACAAAGAAGCAGAAAGTCTGCGTTCCTTTGCTGTATGGAATTCCCTCAGAGAATTATTATTAGGTATTTTTATGTGCTTGATAAAATTGTTCATTTTTTGAGCACTGTGAATAATTGGTGGCATTAATTCTTGTCAGAGAGGAAATTTGTGCTTGTGTTTTGGGAACTGGTGTAATTTTTGCAGTTTGTTTTTGCTCCCTAATTGTATTTCTTTTCTTTAAATATGTTTACACACACACAACACACACATCACACAGATACCAGTGGTTTCTTTTCTACGGGGACAGTAATTACTGAATATGCTAATAAAATATCTAGCACTTTATGTTTGTTGTCTTGGTTGGGTTTCAGTGCTGTGGAAAGGCCTTAGTTTCTTGATTCATATCAGAAACAGATTTTGAGCATTGACTGCTTTTTAACAGTGCATGTGAAACAGTACACACTTCAGCTTGAAACATATTACAAAAGTAAGCTATATTGTAGTTGGCCTTGACTTGTAAGTATAGTACAGTATACAGTGTACATTACATGCTTTACTGCAGAAATAGTGGGGGTTGGATGTTAGTTTGCTATCTGCACATAATGTAGCCTTTGTCTGCTAGTATATCCTTTTGAAATCTCTGCTCAAATGGAGACGTAACCACATACCTATCTCATAAAATGCCAGTTTCTGTTATTGCCGTTTTTGCCCTAGACTCTAGTGCTTCTCTAAACACTATAATTTTTACAGGTACATCTCACCACTAGAGGGCCTCCTACATCAGGACATCAGGAGCAAGAGGCTCCACAAGGACCAGGATGAGGTTTAAAAAAAAACAACAACTCTGTAACCACAAATTAGAGAAATTATAGCTAGTTACCACAGTATAAAAAACAACAACAAAAAATATGGTTACTGCACTTTTACTATATTATAAGCATGGTTAATTATCTAAAGTGATTTGTAACTCTGTATACTTGCTTGCTTTTTTCTTTTTATAACTACTGCCTTAATCATTTGATGATTTCTCTTAAAAAAATAGGAAATCAGAAAAATATATTTGTTTGCGATATGTGCTCCGAAGAGCCGATCTAAATGTACTGATTTGTGATCTGAGCTCCTGCATCACTGCAGCAGATCTTGGATCAGTTGATCTCAGATGGTTGATGCTAACTGGTTTCAGAGCAGCATACACTGCAGATTCATCAATACTGGACAGATCCCTTAGGGTCCAGCTGATGGGTCTCACAAGGGTCATATAGGTGAGATGGAGTTTGCTCTAGAGTAAAGATGGTGAATAAATCTCAGGTCAGATGCAGAAGCCTGTAATTATCTGGCATCATCTATGAGTGCAGATCCACCTGTGTGCTGCTCAATCAAGAGCTCCACTGCAGCACAGCAGATGCTCATTTGGTTTGAGTGTGTGTGTGTGTGTGTGTGTGCCTGCTCCTCGATCATGGCCTTTTTAATCAACAATTCATGTTCAATTGCATTTGCTGTTCCTTCTCTAGAAAACCAATTTGATTTGAGAAGGACAGAAAGCGAGAGAGAAAACTGATTATAAAATAGTCTGTTTGGAAGCAATCTAATGGTCAACAATAAGGTTGTTTTTCTTATCAATCATTTATATTTCTACATAACGCAATGAAATAAATATAAATATATATTAGGCTACTGTATATCTTAAATTGTATTTTATAAAAAAATATCTTTAAAATATCTTTGAAATAACTTTCAAAACTTGAATGTATTAGTTTTAGTTTGTAATGAGAGCTGGTATTAGTTATGCAACTATAATAAATCTATGAATTCATAAAGTACTCTTTCTGAAAAACCGTGGCATGCGGTGCAAAATTATACTGATTTGTTTGCTTTAAAAAGTATTGATCTCGGCAGCATGCTGCAGTCTGTTGCCTTGATTACTGACAGATTTAAATTAGCAAAAGTCATAACGTCAGTATTCAAAACCTCACAAAAACCCTGGGAGTTGTGAGTGGCCTGAAAGTCTCTAACCCAGAACTGTGTTCCTATGCTCCCTCTTGCTTTTCCTCGATTTATATGTGTATATATATATAGAGAGAGGGAGAGTGAGCTAGCAAATGAGATTTTTATGATTCATTTTTCCTTTTTTTTTTTGTCCTATTATTGTTTTTTTTTATCACAATCATGTCTTGTATCTTTCTCTCTTTTCCTCTGTTTCCGTCTAAGACCCTTCATACCTTCAGCTGAACTTCCAATGTGAGTTTCATAAGACACACACATCAATCCATCATTGTTGTTGACCGTGTGACATCACTTTCAGATTATCACTGGCTTTAGATGAGATGAGAGCTGCTTTTACTGTCCAGCAGATGCACAATGGAGGTTTGTCAGAGGTAATCAGCTTTATGTGAGAGCAGGGGCGGATCTAGAAAAATATTGATGGGGTGGTGAGAAGGGGGCAGGAATTTTTGAGGGGTGGCAACATATGGCAGACGTATATATACTGAATTTAAGTCACAGTTATCACAGTTTGATGATACATATATGTGCACACTACAAAAGGACACAGGCTGCCATTTACAAACTTATTCTCATGCAATTAATGTCTTGAATTTGAAACCGTTCATATAAGGAACAAGTGACCATACCCCATAAGCACCACCACACTCACTAATGCATACAGTATGCATCGACATGTAATTAAGAGCGTTGTAAAAGATTCAGTGTTATCAATATGTCCGTTTATTATAAGAAACTCAAGATTTTAACAGCCAATGACATTTCCAGCTTGAGAGACTCAACTGATTTTCTACTGTTTAGTGTTAATCATCATCTAACTCAACCAGTCAAGAGCTACATTTAACCTTAGATGTTATATGAATATGGTCCCTGAAGCATAGGTTTTATTAGCTGACAATAATAATAAATAAATAAACATTACAGGCACAAATACAAATGTACTTTTAGAAATTGTTTTTGAAAAATATGGTGTTATTGTTTTGGCAAGTTTAAATTAAAACATCTATGAAAACTTGTGTGATATTCCTTTAAAATAATGTTTTAGTATATCTTTTTTAAGTATATTTTACAAAGCAATTTCTTACATAATTTCTTTGAGTTAGAGTTTGAGTTGTAGACAGAGTTTCTGTGTTTTTTAATAAACTATTATTATTAGCTACTAGGCCTATTAGCATACTCTACTGTGTAATAGTACTATATTTCTGTTTGAATTTCTTCAAGTTATACGGAGATTTTATTTTGACAGGTTGTGGTAAAGACATTGCCGTTTCTGTCAGTCTGTGTATACGATACGAATGAATGACGATAGTTTTATCAAATGAAATGGAGAAATCCTCTCATAGCGTGCTGACGTGCACATGTGTAGCCTACATCATGTCAATATAGTGAAGAGCTGAAAACACCACACGTGCTTCAGTGTGTGTGTGTGTGTGTGTGTGTGTGTGTGTGGTAGAGCACACATTCCCAGAGACCTGTATAACAACACCTTCAGGGCCGCTGCTGGCCAAATGTGTGCCCTAAGCAGGACTGTATTGTTGTGCCCCCTTCCTCAAATATGATGATGGAAAAAACACCTACTATAGGGGTGAAAAAAGAACTTTAATCAAATAAAAAACTAAATGAATAAATTGTATTATTTACAAATCACAATTGTAGTTCTCGACATTTAACTAAGCAGTTTTACTATGATAAAACCATGGTTTATTTTTGTAAGGGTTGTGATATGCACCTTTTTTGTTAAAGAAATTATAAAGACTATGTCATTTATAGCAAAAAGGTGTCCAAAAATGAAAGATGAAGTGAATATTTGAATGAAATGTTTGGTCAGTAGCCTAAACAAGGATTTGATTGTCCTCTAAGTGTAACAGCAGCAGTCACATGGCATTTGTAATAACATGTACATAAATTGTTTATTTTGTATTTGCCTACATTATGTATTTTAACAGTGTTATTATTAACCAATCATTATTGCATCATTATTTTTTATATAATGCATTTTAAGTCATTTTAAAGGCTATTGATGGCTTAGGCCTGTTTTTATAGCAACAACAACAACAACAACAAAATATTACAGTATATTAATACTTTGGAAATTATTATTTGAAGTAACAAAACCATGGTTAATTTGCAGTTACCACGGCTACAAGAACAATGATTTGTGGTGTTATAGTTAAAACCATGGGTAATTTTCGTAAGGGAACCTGAAAAAAAAAAAAAAAAAACTTTCACAGGAATGTGCCTGAAAGTGATAAACGGGCCTCATTTTTACCTAAATGATTTATACTTTATTTTAATATATATATATATAAAATGTTTAAGGTGTGCATTGTAGCTGACACCTAAATGAACACATTACAATAGTTTTATGAATGCAAGTCTTTCTCCTCAAGTGCTATTGGCTTTAAATTTGCGTTTGAGCCTATGTGAAAGAGTAGCATAATTTACATATGATTTACAGATAATTTTAATAAATATCAAACATTTAATTAAATTGTGCTTTATAGCTGACACCTACATGAACAAGTACAGTTGTTTTTTATGACTATAAGTCATTCTCCTCAAATGCTACTGACGTTAGAAAAGTGTATACCAATATCGCATGTAACTTTAGAGACGGTCCCTAAATTTGAGACTCGTCCAACGTCAAGCCAACTTTATGTCTGTTTTTTTTTTTTACTTTTAGTTTTCTTTTCTCTTCGCTGGATTGGATTCATCCATCAGTTATGAACATTCAGCCGCATACATGTTGCAAGCGGTCGCGAGCGCGGATGGGAGAATGGATGAAGGTTTTTTTTTTTTTTTTGAGCAACTGATGGTGCCCCCTCTGGGAGTTGGTGTCAGTTCGGAAGTTCGGAGCGGAATCGCGAATCATTTGAGTTCGTAGCGGGATCGCGAATCATTTGAGTCAGTTATGGGGATCGCGAATCATTTGAGTCAGTTATGGGGATCGCGAATCATTTGAGTCAGTTCGGGAGTTCGGAGCGGGATCGCGAATCATTTGAGTCAGTTCGGCAGTTCGGAGCGTGTTCGCGAATCATTAGAGTCAGTTTGGGGATCGCAAATCATTTGAATCAGTTCGGGAGTTCGGAGCGCGTTCGCGAATCATTTGAATCAATTCGAGAGTTCGGAGCGGGATCGCGAATCATTTGAGTCAGTTATGGGGATCCCGAATCATTTGAGTCAGTTCTGGAGTTCGGAGCGGGATCGCGAATCATTTGAGTGAGTTTGGGGATAGCAAATAATTTGAGTCAGTTCGGAAGTTCGGAGCGGCTTCGCGGATCATTTGAATCAATTCGAGAGTTCGGAGCGGGTTCGCGAATCATTTGAGACAGTGGAGCGGATCGCGATCATTTGAATCGGTTTGGGAGTTCGGAGCGGGATCACGAATCACGAAAGATTCGCGCTCGTAAATTTTCAAATTGCTACCAACTGGGGTGGCAGCAGGGGTGGCAAGGCTTTCTTTTAGGTTGGCATTTGCCACCCTATGCCACCCCTGTAGATCCGCCCCTGAATGAGTGATTTGTAAACTTGCATTAATGATATTACATTTTACCTATAGAAAAACGCTGGAGAATTTATAAACCTTATTAAAGCTGAAATGTGTGTTTTCATTTTATTATTAAACACCTTGGAAGTGAGAACAGATAGCATAAGGTAGATTGTGATGAGTTAATATATAAAATGAGTGCATTTCAGAATACAGTTCAGAGTGTTTAGTCACAAGGCGTTTAAAGGCACGATGATTGCATAGATGGACTTGGACAATCAATAAATCAGCTCAATTCTGGCGCATGAAAAACCAATGTAGATAAGAATTTAGCACTGTTTCATATGGTTTAATTTGCTCTTCAGATGACTCTGATCCTCTCCTGGGGCAGGACCAGCCTGATGTCATGGTCAGTGTCACTTCCTGCTCAATCTAGTTCTTCTGAATTCTGCTGAATCTTAATCTTCACTGAATGTTCTGGAAAACCTACAATGTTTTCTGATATGATGCCTGCTAAAATATTCTCCTGTATGTGGGTTTACACTGCGTTTTTCATCAGCGTGAAAGGTGAGCTATCTACAGCCTATGTTGTTCTGTAGTTGTTGTTGTTTCTTTGTTTTACAAGCAGATTGTTTTTGTGGTTATGGTTGCTGGTTGGCTGGCATCAGACATTGACGCCATCATGCAAACTGTGAATCGTACTCAATGCGACCAGGAGAAATAAATTTGTCAATGTTTATGCTGCTGTTCTCTGAAAAATTATTGAAAGTCATGACCATTAAATAAGGTAGAGGTACCTCACTAGAGTCAGTTTTAAACCGTGAATCCAAAGAACTGTCTGCTTAACTTAAATATAAATAGAGATCATTATTCCACCTCATCGTTTATAGCACACGTCCACACACTTTCCTTTATGAACTTTTACTCAGGATAAGAATTTTGTTTTTACTTCTTATATAAACTACTGGTCTCCAATAAACACCACCGGTCAAGTTTGAAAGATATCTCTTCTGTTCACCAACGCTGGATTTATTTGATCAAAAATACAGTAAAACAGTCATTTTGGGAAATATTATTACAATTTAAAAGAACCATTGACTATTTGAATATATTGTAAAATATAATCTCATCCAGTGATGCAAAGCTGAATTTTCAGCATCATTACGCCAGTCTTTTGTGTCACATGATTCTTCAGAAATCATTCTGAAAAGCTGATAGTTTTGTATGTTCAACTGATTTAATGTAGACCTACACTTGTAATTAAAATGGTAGGATTGTGTTAGCATGATAAAATATCTAAATTAACTTTGTAATTCATTTTTATAGGGGTAATATGATGTTGCTAAAAAGAATATTATTTTGTGTAATGAAATGTTAATGCAGTTTAAGGTTCAAGGAACACATTATTTTCCACATACATGTGGAAATAATGTAATGTACATTATTGTTCCTTCTCTATGCCCCGCCTTTCTGAAATGCGTTGTTTTTTACAAAGCCCATTGGTCTGAAAAGCGAGGTGTGCTCTGATTGGCCAGCTATCCAGTGCTTTGTGATTGGCCGAATGCCTCAATCGTGTTATGGAAATGTTACGCCCCTCACCATACTGTGATGTGTGTCCCGGTCTGAAAACCAGTGAGACAAGAAAAAAACAATAAATCCCATTACAAACAAGCCATTTGTTGCATTCACTGGTGACATAATTACAGTTTAGACTGTTTTTTTACGTGATGCGTTGCATCGCGCCACATAAACATAAAACCATGTCTGCATTTGTGATCAGAGAAACGAGCGCTACTCTACACCAGCGGTTCTCAATTCCAGTTCTTGTGCCCCCCAGCTCTGCGTATTTTGCATGTCTCTCTTTGTTAACACACCTGATTCAGATAATCAGCCCAGAAGTGAGCTCCGTGCATGAACTGTGTTCCCATTGACATGGTCCCTACACGGTGTTCATTGCTTCCTACTCCCTGAACAGAGGAAATCTGAACTTCAGAACATTCATTCATGGATTTGTGCTGCGCAACGTTTTCACACACCGATAAGTGTGACATCATATACATCTGTAAATAAATAGAATTTCAATTCACGTCTCGCACACTTCATTGCACTTTGAATGGAACACATACGTCCGCTTTGCTATACACTGCTCAAAACTCATGTTTAAATCATCAGTGGCAACTCTTTTACATAGGTAAGCATACTTACAGATGTGAGTCAGAACAGCCGGCATTGTAGTCTCCTCTCCCAGGATCAGGAAACAGTCCTCCATAAAATGTGTTGTACATTAAATATTCTGGTTGGTCTATTCTGGAACAGTGTTGTAAATACAACCTAACCACTGATTTCTAGTTGTGTCCTCTTTTGGAAGGCCAAACAAAGTAGTTTTGATTTCACAATGAAACAGTGTTTCCATGAGATAGATCAACCAAAGGTTACGCCACCTTTCTTTGCGTGAACATTTGGGCGACATTTTGCCAATCTTCCCACATCATGACATAGAAACATAGGGGCACTTTTAAATGAGGCGTTTTAGGGGTGTGTGGCAGACTCTTAACTTTTATAAAGAATATCTCCTAGGATTTGAGACTTTAGTCTTTGCATCTTTACAGATCATCTTTATTCACCAAGAGCTTGTAACACTTCAAAGAAAAAGGAAAAATTAAATTGCATCATATGACCCCTTTAAACTTTCAAATTGATATTATTTCCAGTGGTTTAACTGTCAACTTGCTACAGATGCTTAATTGTTATTTAAACCTGAATATTATGTCGCTGATCCTAGAGAAGTTCCAGGCCATAATTTCAGATATTGTTGAAAATTCTTGTAGCAGGTGTGTTTATATTTTTAGTACTTTAACTCCTATTTAAATCATTTTAATTTCGTTTTAGATCTTGTAAATGGTGGGTGGGATGAGCTCAAGACTGTGATGAAGGGAGAAGTTGTCACTCTGCAAACAGGAGCTACTGGCCTACAGAGAGATGCTGAAGTAATGTGGCTGTTTGAAATTGGAGATCAAACTAGTCGTATAGCACAGCTGTATAAAGGAACAGTATTCACTCATTATGAAGCTAGACTCGTCAACAGACTAAAGCTGGACAGAGAAACTGGATCACTGACTACCTGGAACATCAGCACCAGGGAATCTGGACTTTATGAAGTCACCATCAGTGGATTCATGCCAGAGAGGACGTTCAAAGTTGATGTTTATGGTAAGATTTTCTTATAGCCAATAGAAAAAAAAAATCTTTATCTTTTTCATTACTAATGATCAGTATATAAAGTGTTTGTGCGTGTGTGTGTTTTAAAGAGCCAGTTTCTGTACCTGCCATCAGAATTAGCTCATGGGTGGCTCACCCAAATCAAGAACTCTGCTCTGTGCTCTGCTCTGTAAAAAATGAACAAGACGTGTCCATCTCATGGTATAAAGGGGGTGAAATTGTGAACCAGACCACCAATCCAGATCTCAGCATGAAGCTGAATTTACCATTAGAGCTCCTTTATACTGATGCAGAGGACTACAGCTGCACGGCTGCAAATCCAGTGAGCAATAAGACCATCCATCTACACATCAAAGAGATCTGCCCATCACATGAAGGTGCACAAACTCAAAAAATGACAGGAAGTCACTTTCTACCACAATGAACTCTGTGCAACTTGTGTGTCTCTTAATGGAGACAATGGCAGTTGTTGATTTCATATCTGTGTTTTTCTCTCTCTTATCTCTTTCAGATTGTCCGGAGTATTGTGGTGTCACTGAGGTTCTGATTCGATTGGTTCTGTCCGGTCTAGTGGGATTTGGCATTGTTGTTTTTCTGGTTGAGCACATGATGTTGTGCTTAACTCAAGGAAGAGATCAGTCGGTTTGCTAAAGGCACTGTCATGGTAGGTTCTATAAGGGTATGTGCAGCACCAAATAAAATGACAAAATCACTACAATAGCAGGCTGGACAGAGAGCGTTTATTTAGTGTGGAAAAAATGAAATTAGGATGTGCAAGCATAATTGTTAGAATTGTTTCAAAAGTTCCTTTAAGACAACTCATTTCAATCAGCGTCCATCACCTCTCTGGCAACCTTTCAGTCATGCAAGTACAGCGCCTATCTCTTCGAACATCAAATTCTCTAAAGCTGTTCACGAAGCTTATGATTAAATTTAATTTGAAATCACCAATGAATGTTGTTTCTTATGTTGAAATAGCAATGAATATGATTATTATTGTTATTTTTTGCCCATTGCATTTTCTCCCATTCATAATGGTGTGTGTACACCATAAGCGACTTCATTTCATGCAAGTAGATTACATTCAGTGCAAAGACACTAATAGACGCCAGGCCACGCGATTGCCGCGAAGTCTTGATATGTTCAATTGCCTCTTCAACGCAAGTTGAATAATTTCGCCTTTCGCACAAGCCAATCAGGTAAGAGCTTATTGACACGTTCAGTTTGACACCTCTGATTGTATCTGAAAATGAAGGAACAGCATTGTGCAATAATTTTATTTGCGCGAGTGACATAAAAAACTTTCTGTGACTCGAGTAATCTTGATGCGAATATTCGTCAAAGAAGCACGCAGTTTTGGTCTATCTAGAGTTTTGTTTGGCACAGATACACAGAGAATGACAACTGGATAGGGAAAGGGAAAACACTGGCAGTGTTTTACAAGATGGAGAAATTTGATACAATGTTTGGGTTTCAATCTGTACAACAAACTTGCTGAGTTCTTCGTGACAGATAAGCTAAATATAAAGTTAAACGTATTGCTAATATGTTGGACCTTTTATTGTTGTGTACTTTTACCTGTCACCAGTGGGCCGGTACGCCAATTCCAGACATAGTTCTTGAGCGTGCCGCCACCAAAATTGTTTTTTGTTTTCCCATTTAAAATTTCAGTAATTTTTTATTATTATTAATATATGTATTTATTCATTGTTTTGTGTTAATCTTACATCAACATGATATTTTCCTGTATAGAAGAGGTGCAATATTTAAAAGAAAGAAACAAAATGGTTTTACCCTTCTGTCCACCCACCACAACCCACTTGCATAAAGCTCAGATGTTCCACAGTGCATTTTCTGACTCTGTGTTGCTTATATGGAACTCAGTGGAACAGGAAGTGGTCTAGTGGTCTTGTTAAACCCTAAAAGACAAGCTGAATGCAAAAGTGGATGGGATATATATTTAATATCTGTATAAAATCTATAATTTACATTAAGTAAACAAAAAAGGTTCAGTCTTATAGATCTGTCTGAACCAAAAGGCAGAACTTCTTCAATAGTTTTCTTGACTGTTTTTTCAATCCTTCAAGGTAAAGATCCTTCAGTAAAGTGCCTGCTTGGAGGTGGAGGTAGAGCAGCCATCTAGAGTTGAGTTTCGTTCACAGTTGTGAGAAGTGAGTTGGCTGCTGCTGGGTTTCCTGCAAAACCACCACATAATGTACATTTCTAATTATTGAATCAAACTATTAAGTACTCCAGATCATATTATATTACAGATGAACTGGGTTAAAGTATAAATGGTCCACATGAAAAAAAATGAGCTTGACTGTAGTTATGTTCTCCCTGAGAGAGACACTCAAAAATAAGCCCTGTTAAATCTGGTATTAACATGCAATCATAATCACATATGGCATATATGCTGATTTTAAAAGGTGTACAGTGAAAAAAAACAACAACGCATTGAGTGGTGGTCAGGGAGGTGTAAATGCTAATGCAGTTTTGGTAGACATGTTCAAATAACCAAGTACAACTGCAGTACAAGTGATCTCCATCCGTCCTTTTTCAAAGACTTGGTGATTTTTCTGTCATCATCTATTCTTATGTAATTATTTTATCCCCCCACCCCCCTATATCCCCAATATATAGACATTTGTTATGTAGCTGACCTACCTAGATCATTTCACTATTATCAGCTATCATGCAATTATCCAAGTGGAGGCACATTGGAACGCATGGTGTAAATGCAATCCAGCTAATTCAGATACTATATAAAAAACCTGTTTGTGTCGGGTGTAAAGGGGGCCAAAGACACCTGTGAGGACTCACCCATGATGATTTCGTCATGAGACACTTTAGCCAGCATCACCCTGCAACATTTGCGTTCACTGGCAAGTACCTCTGCTTGCTTTAAAGTGCACAAAAAGTATTTAATTAGGAATAACTATAATTAGTTTTGAGCCATATAATGATAATGTCCAACTACAAACTAGCAAGTGTGGCTTTTAAATTCAAATTAAGTTGTGCTTTGCCCATGCACTGCTTTTATGCCTGCATTTAAAAATAGACTTCAAATTTGTTTGCTCTGATATGCAATAACACAGTCTTTACCTGAACACAGTTATTAATGAGAGGTCAAATTAAGAACAGTTGAATTATTGTGACAATACTTACTGTGCATTTGTACCAGATAACGAACAAACCAATGAGCACCAAGATCACAACAGCAACAGCAATATGTGTGGTGGTTGCATTGGATAATGTATTGTTGCAGAAATTGTCTGAGGTTAAAGAATAGTTGGGTGTTTCAGTTGGGAATTTTAAGATGGACATTTCTGTGCTGATGGTAAAGTGTAATTCTGTAAGGGTCAGAAGAGCAAAAGCATTTTATAAAACTACAACTTCTCTACAGCCCATCTGAACCCCAAAACAAACAAAAAATGTTAAGTGCAGCTTAACTCACCTTTGATAGTAACATTATAAAATATCTCTTTGGATCCTTGTATGGTTTTTGCACTGAAGCATCTGTTGTAGTTGACATTATGTAGAATTAGACGGCCAGTCTCTATTGAAACTTCAGGTGTTCTCGAGCTGGTGCTGCAGTTATCATCAAGGCAACAGTATTGACCAATCTGAGTGATTTTAGTCTGATTTTCACAATGCATTTTGTAGAAAATAGTCAATCCAGAAGCTTTGAAGTTTAGGATAGCATCTCCACCCTCAATTACTTCCACCACCTCATATTGTACACAGGAACCTGACAAAATTAATATTTGAACTGTAAGTAAATGATCAGTTTCTTAATATGTGAATAACAGATTTATAGTGACACATTCAGAAGAACTGTGGCAATGAATTCAATAAGATGGCACAAAAAATGGCATTAATAAATCTGTTAGTTTGCCAACAAGGTTGATAATCTATTTGCATAATCTCAAAATGGCAAATATCAATCCAAATAATCAGCCACCGACCAGTTTTTTAAATATATTTGTAATACATTGTTACTGAAATAATATATTTTGTTATATTTCTTCATTAAATATAACATAAAAATACTCAGAATAGAGCTAAACGTTGCAGTTTTCCCTTCAAGAAGTGGCAGATTATGAAGAAATCTTGTCTCAAAATCTAGCGAGCTTCTTGCCAAATACTTCACAGATAAGACAATACAACAAGCCAACAATGCAACAAGCTTGGACAAAAAAAAAAAAATTATTTGAGAAAATATAAAGTGATGAAGATAAAGGAATCTGGTTAAATGTGTTATTTCATAGAAAATGATATGCGCTAAGTATTAGCGTAGCTGCACATGTGACTGTTAAACATGGGCTACATGGACGCTAGCCAAGTTAGAAACGCTGCTGGCTGTGTGTTAAGATTAAAATCAACTCCTGCGCTTCACATAACAAGCGCTTTTCACTGGGAGTCTATCACATCAGTCATTTATTTGGCTCTTACAGGATTTAGCGCATGTAGTCAGACCACGTGTTTGCTCATTAGCTTTTGAAACGAAGCCAGTCTACACAGACAGCACACTTAACACAGACAAGATTGAACTTGAAATCGAAACAATTCAAACAATATAAATGATGTCTTACCTAAGGCAGGTATCAGCATGATCACTAAACCGCACAACACACACATTCTGATCATAGCTTTTCGTCAAATCAGTTTTAGACTTACGCCGGGATTCCAACTGTTGTTCTGCCAAAAAAATCCCGCCAAACTCTCCTTCTTTTATGGTGAATGGCACCAATGTTATAGCGCCACCTAATGTGTTGGAGTGTGAGTTTTTACCCAGTAACACACTGAACGACTACATAGAAAGAATTGTAATTTTCACATAAATACAGTACATTCTGTACAGTACATTCAAATATAAGTTTATCTATATGATATGACAACAATATTTAATTTATATATGCTAATAAAACATGCAACACATACAAACAAATACGCATATATTAATAAGTCTGTGTGTTTATATATATTAATGTAATAATGTAATATAATAATTAGTAATAAATGGTAATAAAGTGCATTTCTGTCTTTTATAGTCATTTTTATAATATCAACAACATACATTGACAGGGTTTAGGGTTGCACTTTATTTTACAGTACGTGTACTAACATGTACTTATAGTGTACTTACAGTGTATTTATCTAAGAAAGTTCTGGTAATCCAAGGTAACTACATGGGGTAGGGTTAGGTTTAGGGGTAGGTTCAGGGTTAGTACCTAGTTATTACATAGTTATTGTAAGTACTATAATAAGTACATAGTATGTACATGGGGAACAGGACTGTAAAATAAAGTGCTACCGGGTTTAGGATGGATGTACATACATGACACATAGGGGAAAAATATTCAACATGTTTTCAAGTTTAACAATTCACATGAGATTTTTTTGACCAGACACTCAAACTACACAAATAAAGAAATCATGATATTGCAATCTATAATATGTGGAATGACACAGGAAGAAAAATATTGAACAAGTTAAGAAAAAACGGTACAACAAGAAAAGCCAGCAGCTAGTTTCACAAAGTATTTTTACCTCAAATAAGAATCAGCTGGATAATGCATGTTGGAAAAAAAGGCTCACTCACCTCTGAATGCAAGTATACAAACATCTGATGGCTTGAGGCTAAGAGCTGTCCTAAGACCTTTGCAACAAGATTGTTGTGTCACATAAAAAAAAGCCCTGGGTACCAAAAGCATTCACAACTCTTAAATGTTCCTGAAAGCACCATTAGGGCCATTATCCTCAAGTGGAAGGGACATTACTCCACCATCAGCTGGCCATGCACAGGACATCCTCTTAAGATTTCTGATCAGTAGCCCAAGAGCCCAGCACTACTCAGAAAGATTAGAGGCAGCAGATACAGCTGTCAAAGAGAAAACAATAGACCATGCACTCACCGCCACAGCCTCCATTATTGAAGAAAAGACATGTTGAAGCTCATTTGAAGTTTGATACACAACATTTTGAAAAGCCTGTGAAGTACTAGGAGAATGTAGTCTGGTCAGCCGAGACAAAATATATATATTTATTTATTTATTTGTAGTTGGTTTGTTAAAGGTGCCATTACGTGCATGTTTAGGCTGATATAACTTGTCTGGTTGGGATGTTCAGTAGACGTTTAACACTGTTCACCAAATGTTTTACTTCTGATTTTATTCTGCAGGATACAGTATGAGAAACTGACTGATGACTAGCACTGTACTATACTCGTGTACTACTAGGATTTTCAATTTGGTTTCCTATTCTCCACTATCTAAGATTAAAATCTAAATGAGGCATCATTATCTTTTGTTCAGAGAGTTTGTAAGTCAATTTTTCTGCTCATAATTATATTAATAACAGGCATTTTGAAGACTGTGAGTGTGAGTCCTGCTGTATTGCGAGCACTTGTAGGCATTTAGGGGCTGTTTGACCTGGCAGAGTGACACATGTGCCGACAAGACAGATTTACAGCAAATACGACTGAACTACTGCCAAAGGAAAACAGGAAGAAATCCAGGAACTGAAAGACCCTTCCAAAACAGATTACAAGCTAGTTATGCTGCTGGAAATTGGATAATATCGCCTGATAAGAGACCCACAGGAGTCCAGCTGAACCGTTTAAAGAGGTCAGAATGAGAAGACTGTGAGCTGCTGGACTTGCATAAGTCACCTCATCTCAGGTCAATGATCCTTGATTAGATTGGTTTGTTAGGCTGGCCACACCTCATGATTGTAAGGCCCGTTTAAGGCCTGATTCAAGGCTGGTTGCAAAAAAATTGGTGTCATTATGATTATTTAAAGAGAGTCCCCGAACTCAAATCATAAATATCAAACATATTTGCTTTACTGTATATATAAAAAAATACAAGAGGATTGTTTGTGTAGAAATGAATCGATGAATCGCATCCAAATTAAGTTTATTTTTTATTTTTTTTATGTGATATATGTGTGTTTGCTGTTTATTATGTTTACTGAAATATGCACACATCCATGTATTTAAGATAAATTTGTTGTGTTTATATACTAAATATATTTATATTGATTATCAATTATATGAATATAAATATATACATGGAAATACAGGTAGATTTTTTTCAAAATATATACTGGATATATGAATCTATGTATCTTTCAACATAACTTCTCTATTCCCTTCATCAAGGAAAGAGGATTAAAACAGTAACCAAGACGTTTCATGTCTCTCTTATGATTGGATTTCCAATCTGGATGTTCAGTGAAGAACTGATATCATCAGAATCATTTTGATACAATGTAGCACTGATATAATTCACATAATGAAGAGGTAAGAAGTGTTCGGACAAGATTCTGGCAGAAAAGCATGTCTATGTTATATAGTTAATGTGTGAAATGACTGTATAGTAGCATCCGTATCTGGAGCAAACACTGTCTGTTAATTTACTTTGCACTGGATGTGAGAAATTAGCTGAAAGTGATTCACATCCTCAATGAAACCCTCTTAGGTGGAAACAGGTTCCTCATCTCCACATTCGTATTCCCATTTACGCATATCACCCTCCCTGAAATAGAACTATCAAGAGATCTTGGTGTCCGTTGTTTCCTCTCCCCACCATAGCAACACTGTACACAGAGTGAGTGTCTTATGAGAGGACTGTCTCACCCAGGTTCATCTCTCCTCCCAGGATACATACGACAACATCTTGCACACAAGTCAGTCTTCCCTGGTGTTCTTGAGAGCATTACGTTTGCCAGCGATGCCATCATACTTTATCAAGCAGCACAAAGCACTGGTCAGCAGAAAACAGCATCACAAAGGTAAGCCGAAATAACCCTTTAACTATATAATACAATGTACACTGCCAGACAAAAGATTGGACAATTTGATCAAATTTGTTTAACAAACATCTTGATACAATGGCTTTTGCTTAAACGCTTGAAGTTAGTTTTGTCCAAATACAAACTGTGCGCACATATGAATTTGCTTTTAAAACCTTTTTTTTTTTTTTTTAACCAAAATTAGATATTAGAAATTGTAAATTTGTAGAATTTTTTTTAAATTCTACTATTATTTTAAATTGTAGAATGTGTATAAATTAACTCCAAAACATACATTTAAATTATATAGATTTTAATATTATTTTATAGACACTATGCATTTGATTTTAGAAATCAGTGTATATTAATATTAATAAAATACATACTATTCAAATTATATATATATATATTATATATATATATATATATAAAGTTATTCCAAAATGTACAAATAAATAAACATAATCAATCAATCAATAGATTTAGATCTAAAATCTTAATATTATTATTATTATGTGTGTGTGTGTGTGTGTGTGTGTGTGTGTGTGTGTGTGTGTGTGTGGTGTATCTATGTATTTAATTAGTTTTGTATACAATTCATTTGAGGAAAAAAAAATCTCAATTACAATTCAAATCTGAAAAAAAGTTTCTCCAAAGATTGACTGCCAGTGAACCATTAAATCTACATTCAAAATCTACATTTTAACAATGTTTAACATTTTATTGTAGACATGTATCTTTAGTTTTGTAGCATGTGCAGTAACAGGATGACTAAAATTCCCATCTGAGATTTGCTCAAGCCGATTAAAGGAGGAAGTGTCATGCTGTGTATTGTGAGATTATCCTGACTGACCCAACAGGTCGCATGCAATAACCTCACCCTTGAGCTCATGGGACGCTGCAAAACAAAACACAACTGATTGAGCGTTTTTATTTTAGTAATGACTTTTCGGTGGCTTCAGATTTGATGTGTGATTCAAAAAGACGTAATCCCATAAACTCACTCTAAAGACACTGAGACGAGTACGTGAACGCTGACTCACATTCCTCCTGGTAACTGTTGTTGTGCAGAAGTGATCTATATTGTCTTGCTTTATAACTGTTTCGTGATGACTTGCTATCATTTTGATTCTGATATGAAAAGTGGCGTTTTTTGTGACGTTCTCGTTCATTGATGTGATGAAGCTGTAGTTGCATTGCTATTACTCACATATCTGTTGAATGCATTATGAATGTTTATCTAAATAGATTTTGTTTTTTTACGCATTATCAAGTTATAGGCTGAATAGCTCTTAGCAACCAAAAAGCAGTGCCATGGCTTTGCAGCATGGGAGTTATGCACATGCAAAATACACAAATGAACTCTGGTTTATTGCCAGATAATGTTTTAGTGCAGTTTCCACCATATTTGAATGGTTCACTAGTGTCAGTTTCAATCTGCTGACAGCCATTTAATGCATGGTTTTAATTTTTAAAAGCAATTTTGTGTACATAGTACGTGCTGTCCTAAAGTGTTAAAGCTTTTAATGCTTCAAATATTTGGATTGAGAAGTCCATTAAAAACCCAAAATGACACCCTCCACTTGTTCCAATCCTGAATAAATTTCTTTCTTCTGTTCATCTTAAAATAAGATATTCTGAAGAAACAGTTGATGGTAGCCATTGACTTACAGAGTAGCTTCTATTATGGAAGTCAAAGGGTACCATCAACTGAACCATTTGTAACCACTACTCACAGTGCAAATTTCCATATAGGCTAGTTAAGAAAAAGTGGGGACATATATATATATATATATATATATATATATATATATATATATATATATATATATATTTGTGTGTGATTAGCTTATTGTGTCTCATGTATAACTTGTGTTATTACAGTGGTTATCGTTATATTCTAGAAGTCTAGAAGTATAAAATAGATTTTAGGATGGCATATGAGCATTAGTTACTTAAATATAGCCTACAGTTTTTACCATTCAATCTAGTTAAACCAAAAATGTTGCTATGAGTTAAAGTGCTGGGAAGCACAGCTTTTACAGTAAATTTGACGGGCTTATTTTGTCCATTGTAAGGTGACATCACATGCATCACATGTAGTCGTTGAGAACCCGCCTCCTTCATTCAGCTCAGGTTATTTGTGCTCCTCTCGACGGGTTTAATCTGTCCAGACTGCTGCAGGCTTTTGGCAGGAGAGTCAGAGAGAGGCATCTTTTGCGCACTTGTCTCTGGTAAGTCAAAGGACGGGTAAAGCCGATTCCTGTCCCATTCACAGACACCAGACTGCACTGATAGAAAACAGGTCAGACTTTAAATTACTGTGTTCATGTTAACGTGCAGTTATTGTAATTAATTATATTTGCATGCAATACACGGACATTGTAATCTATAGTCATTTTTTCAATAGACTCTTTATCTGACCGTTTTGTTTGCGTCCATGCAATATTTGATGAAGAAATCAACTTCTCTTGGATTGATGACTGAGTGATTTTCAGGGTTAATGCTAAATGCATGTCAATGAAAGATTTTGTGTGAACCGATAAAATTGCACTAATTGCACGGGAATGTGCATCGTTGCATTTCGGACGTGTTGCAAATGTCTGTTTCGTTGAGATCTTCCCAGCATCCTCTCTCCTCGCATGTCATTGTTTGTCACTGCTGTCCTTGCTTGAGCCGATTGTTTCTGCAAGAGACAAAGATTGTGCTGGAGTTGTTACAGACCAATAAGCCTTGCTGAGCCGTAAAGGCTGCATCGTAAAGGCAAAGTCTACCAAGGTGAATGATGTTGTGAGTGCAACAACTTCGCATTGATTATTTTGCAATGCTGTGCATTATTGCATTATGCATTTTAATATATTAATTAAAACAGAGGAAATCAAAGGGTAAGAGGAGAAAACTGTTTATGTCAAATGATTAACTGTTATGGTGAAAATTATAGGTTTAACAAGGCAGTGTTAGAATTATCTGGAAAATTTTATAAATATGTGACATGTTAAAATTAATTGAAAGTATACTGTGATGGGAGTTCTAAAAATACGATTTAGAACTCGACGACGATTTTGTTTTACTTTAAATATTTATGCATTTTCATTAAATGTTTTATACAAATGCATTATTAACTGAATATTCTATAGATTGACCTTTTTATATATTTGTCTTTACTTAACTAATTAAATTTACAATTTTTTTTATTTATTTAAATAAAGACAAATATTTAAAATGTTCAATCTATAGATTATTCAGTTAATACATTTTTTATGTATTTATTTACTTTTTTTATCAGTCCCTTTTTTATAAGTCTTGATATTACTGGTTGTTATGATGATAATGAATGCAGGCAACCATGCAAGCTAAATCCTTGTGTTCTTTGAGAGCTGTAGTCCATTCATGTCTCTAATTGGATGTTCCTTTTCTCTTTAGATTACCTAATTTTAAAAAGTCTATTAGTGCTCTGCTAATGATACAAAATACTTCATTCCATAGGGTTTTCTCCACCTTGTGGTACTCAGTAATACTTTTAGTGACACACGGATGATATTTTTGGCTTTTAAGGCTAATAAAATGCAATTGACCTTGTGAATGCAGGTGCTGATTTGTTTTAAGGTTGGCTCAGAAGATCAAAGTCTATCAAGAGTCTTTAACCTGTTATATAAGCGGAACCAAAGCAAGACTTACCAGAACTTCTCTTACCTAGTACTACTAATCCCAGAGAAGTCTCTTTTATGTTGGAAGATAAATCTATTGGACAGTGTTTACATTTGAACACCTTTTTTAAAAAACCTCAAAATAAACACGGGAAACATAGTGAGAAATAACCAGTCATTCCAGATATGCTGCCAATTTCCTCCGTCTTTGTGTGCAGTTGCTGGGTTGTTCTTTTTTTTTTTTTAGATGTGTTTTGTTGAAGATGATGACTTTATCAAATGCATTCAATCATTTGATGCATGTGGACACCTTTGTGTTGGGTTTGGACATGCAAGAGATATGGTTTGGTCAAAATCCACCTGCCAACTCCGTAGATATTCCAGTTAAAATAGAATCAGAGATATTTGCTTTACAAATGCATCATCAATCATATAGGAATCCTAAACTCCAGTTCTGAGACACACATATATGTGTCTGTACACTGACCAGCCAAAACATGATTGGTGTTTTCTGACAACTCGTGTAGGACAGCTAATGAGAAGCTCTGGAATTTTTAAACAGGGCATGGCAGGTCAGTGACACACTAAAACAGACTTATAGATGGGCAGACAGCCAATCAGGAGTGAAGCATCGTCTGGGCTTCAGAGGCTGATAGCTATATATTAGAAATCTAACCTCGTGGCTCCTGGAATATTAGGGATTGTTTTGGCTGCAAGTAAAGGTATACTCACAGATCTTTGACTTGCATCTAATTTTTTCAGGACAGATCCTACATATCCTGAACATAGGTCTGTGTTGGTCACTTTATAAATCTTTTATGATCTTTTTTATCCTCTCCAGAAATCCCTGTAGAAGCTCACGCAGAAATGGGACGAAAGGAGGGCGACTGTGATTGGAAAAAGAGCACGGATAACATCCAGGATGTGTTTGAATTCATGGAGGTGCTCGGATCGTAAGTACACATTTAGCTCTTATTATTTATCATTTTATAAGATGGGAATGGTTTATTAACATATTTTTGTCAATAGGGTAAGCTGACAATTTTGGAAGTAAATATATCCTTACAGAATTTATGCCACAGGTGCAATTTTATGTTAACAAATTACAAAGTAAAAAAAAAAAAGAAGACTTTTCAAGTTATTAATTAAATATTATATTTAGAATTACAAAGAAAGAAGTAGAAAGTCTGACATAAAGTATATATATTTTTGTATAAAATCTGTTTTTGAAAAAAGCATTTTTTACAGTTTAAAAATAATTTTTACAGTTTAAATACATTATTTTTTTCAGTGTAGTTTTAATGTACTTAATAAATAAATATAGAAATAACTTTTAGATAAAAAAGTGTAAAATTAAAGGTTTTTTACACTAAAAGTAATTTATATTGCACATTTTTGTTCCTCAATTTTTTTTATAAAAAAATATCCATGTTTGTATTTTTAACTGAGTATTTTAAGTATGTTAGAGACATTTCCTAGAAAGCTGTTTTTTTCTCACCCAGCCGGTTAAGGACTGACCCGTAAATACCAACTTTAAAGGTTTACACCAGACTTTAGTTGTTAATGAGCTTGGTATTTCAAGTAATAAAGCTCATAAGCTTTCAGCTTTAACGTTTTGAGCCTTGTGTTGTCATTTGCAGTAATTTGATAAAGAAAACAACTTTTTATTTATTTTCTATTTCGATTTATTACATTTAATACGCAGAGTCATGTAAACCCTTCGCAGACTGATTCCACTGAAAAGTTTAACACTATTGGTCTGTGATGATGATGATGAGGATGATATCAAGACAGTCGCTTGAGTTTGTAGGCGGGACTATCTTTCTGACCAGCCAATAGGAGGTAGAAAGGAGAAATGTTTAGGAATCCTCTCTGAAAACATTATTTCAGTTCTGTTTGTTGACGCTTCTTCACCTTGAATGAGATTGAATTATGATTTAGATTGTGAATAAACTGTTTAAATGTGTAATCCCAAATCCATTATCCCATCTGAGCAACTTAACAGGTCTCAGACTGTAAACTAGACACCAGTGATCCGGCCTGAATCTGTGGTGATGTCATTGTGAGGGCAAAAAGCTGACTAGACTATGAGCTCAGCAGACACGAGCAGCTGTACGGTTTCTTTGCTGACTGTACAGCGATCACCAAGAAGAATAATGTTTCGTCAAGGCTGTTGAAGAAAGCATCAGAAACAGTTATTCCTGTTTCCATTAATGATTAGCAACAGTAGGATTTGAATGTCTCTGTTTGTTTGTTTGATTGGCTGATGTTGAGTTTTATTCAGGCTGTACACTCAAAAAAAAAAAAAAAGGTACAAAAGCTGTGACTGTGATTGTACCTTTTCAAAGTATACACTTTTGTACCTTTTAGGTACATGGCACCTGGCTGACCACTTGCTCGGGGTGTGTGTTCACTACTGTGTGTGTGCACTTGGATGAGTGAAATAAACAGTGCAAATTCTGATTATGGGTCACCATACTTGGCCACAATATTTTTCCCCTAATATGTATACTTTAAAGTGTATGGACCCTTAAAGGGTCCGAGCTGTACCTTTTGAAAAGATCCTGCCCCAGTGATAGCTTTTGTTCCTTTATTTTCTGCGAGTGCAGTATTCAGGAAACCCTGCGTCTGTCATTCTCATTGAATCGGTCTGTAGGTGAATCAAGGGTAAAGCACAGGTTAAGACTCCTCCAGACTGGAGTGTGTTAATCGCTTTGGCAGACATGAACAGGGATCACAGGCATCAGTACACAGCTAACGGGATAGAGACAGATTTACAATAATCTACAGGACATGGCCTGCAATGTGCTGTCTATTGCTTTGATGCTGATTTTGTGTGTGTGTGTGTGTATGTGTGTGTGTGTAAGTTATTATACTTGATTATTTTCATAAATAAGGCCAGACACCGAATATGGTAAAAATGTAACTAACAAATATGACTATACTTTCCCACTTGATTGATGCAATTAATAATTGCACTTTTGTTTTATTTTTTATGTTATTTTTTTGTATTACGTTTTCTAAAGTGTTATGTGTGAACACGGTATTATCTAATTACATATGTACTAATTTGCCTACATTTACATAACAATAATCGTAACATTGATCATCTGAACTCTCCTTTTACATTTTTTTACATAAAAAATACTCAGAAATTGCAAATAAATTATACAATTTAAAAAATATAAATTACACAGAAATGGCAAGTTACATTAAACATTCTAACTTTGAAATTGAAATACTGAATTTTTTGTCAGATGTACTTAAATAATCCTTGCTTTATTGACAACTTTGAAAAATCTCTTACAGTTTTCAATTTATTCCCACTCTATAAATTGTAATACTGTCAATATCCAGAAAAAGTATTTTTTTTAATCATATTTTAGGAATAAAAATCAGTATGAAAACCTTCAGAGTATATAGAGGAATAAAACGGTATAGTCTTTATAAGCATTACTGAAGAGAAAAAAAAACTAAAACAAAGCCTTTAAAGATATGTATTGTAATTAAAAATCACTTTGTCCTCAGATATAATGTGTGCATTAAAAACCAAAAATCTGACTTTACAATTCACACAGTATCTATAAAGCAAAATAGTTATCGAGTTTCAGCTAGTTTCAGACATAGCTCTGTCACAACCTGCCTTTGCCTATGGGTGTTCATGACACCAGCGGGGCATTATGGGCCGCGGGGAGTTGAGCACGGTGGTTTCCACTGACAAAAACAACCCAAATTAAACTCCCAGAATCCTTCACCAGGCTTCTATTGGATTTAACACCCATCAGGATGAAGTACGGCATCTAAAATTGGCTTATATTGGTGAGCCAGAGATTTTATGAGGGAAAAATCATGTTTTTATATATTTCATTGGCAGTTTTCTTTTTCTTTGGCAGTTTTCTTTGCATTACCAGTTCAGTGTTATATCAGGAAAGACCTACACTGCAACAACTGCTTATATTTTAAGTAGCAAATGTTATGGACATTTTGTACAGTTAAAAATAATACATTTAGTGAGATGTACACTCAAAATACACTGAAGATACATCTTTTAATACTTGCTATACAAATATTTTATACAATTAAAAATATATATCTTGAATATACAGTATAAGTGTATTTTACATTTACATTTATTCATTTAGCAGATGCTTTTATCCCAAGCGACTTGAAGAGGACAGTGGAAGCAATCAAAAACAACAAAAAGAGCAATGATATATAAGTGCTATAACAAGTCTCAGTTAGCTTAACACAGTACATGTAGCATGGGATTTTAAATAATATAATAAATAAAAAGAAAACAGAATAAAAAAAGAATAGTGCAAGCTAGTGTTAGAGGTCTTTACACACACACACACACACACACACACAATTGCATAATAAATGAAAAGAAAATAGAATACAAAAACATAAGAAAGGAAGGTTAAAAAAGTAAGAATAGAATTAGAATAGAATAGTATTTTAAATATTAAAGGTTATTACAATATTTTACACAATTAATACTTTCAGTGAGGTTTAACCTCAAATTAACTGTATTATTTTGAAGATAATATTGAATTATAAATGCTACTAAAGCATTGTATGCAGTTAAAAGAAATATGTTCAGTTAGATTTACACTTAAATTGCAGTATTATTTTCAAGATATATTCTCTTGATATTTATTTTAAGCAGTAAATGTTATATATATTTAATACATACATAATACATTTAGTGAGAGATACCCTTAATATTTTTTATGTTCTCTGAGATGTTATATCTTATGCAGTTTTACTTTTTTTATGATCTGTTTACGTGATAATGAAGACAGAGATGATGATTAAAAATCTGATTTTCAGAGTGTAAAAACCCAGATGGGAAAACCTCAGCTATTAAACACTGATAAGAGTATTACATGAGTAATATGAAGATTTGCTGTGGGCAAATCAGAGGAGCGTTCATTATACTCTAGATAAGACTGTCTTATTCAGCCAATCTCATGCTAATTGCACCTAGCCTCTTAGTGTACTAGTACTAGTGTACTTATAGTAATCGCTTCACAGGTTTCTTCATCTCGTCAGAGCCCTGGCCACTTTCACATGTACCTGTTACCTGTTCACATGTACCTGAGGTCTCAGCGAGGTTTAAAAGGTCACATCCTCACCTTCAATAAAACCTGTTTTGCTCTCAGGGGAAGAGCCACATCAGCGTCACATAAACCAATGATCATGCTCTCTCTCAGATCCATGGATAAAAACATAATCCTGGATAATTGCACATCTGACCTTACCTCATCTCTGTTTCTCTGCTTTCTCCAGGGGAGCGTTCTCAGAGGTCTTCATGGTGAAGGAGAGAAAAACAGGGAAGCCTTTTGCTATGAAGTGTGTGAAGAAGAAAAACAAAAGGGACGTCAACCTGGAGAATGAAATCGCCGTGTTGAGGAAGTAAGACTCGCTGAAACCAACTGTGTGTAAAATGCTGAGATGTCAAAACCTTACAGGAAGAGAAAATGAGAGTTTGCTGAAATTGTACTCAGCCTCCAGTCATTCGAGATGTAGATTATATCACTTGCTCACCAACTGATCCTCTGCAGTGAATGGGTGCCGTCGGAATGACAGTCCAAACAGCTGATAAAACCATCACAATAATCCAAACCACTCCAGTCCACCAATTTAACGTCTTCTGAAATTAAAAGCTTCCTGTCAAAACACTAGCTCATAATCAATAGAAACCATGTTGTCCTCTTTTATCAAAATCCACCAACGTATTTATATAGAACTTTGTCTTCTGTGCATATTTCTCTCCTGATTCAGATGAGGCGACTCTTTCATTGGACATTATTAATATAAAATATCATATTTTAGCTGGAGGCAACGGTTTAAAGTTAAAACATCTCAATGATGGATCAATGATGGTTGTTTTCACCGTACATTCATTGATGGGCTGGAGTGTTGTGGATTACAGTTTAGAAGAAAAAATAGACTGAGAATAAAATGCATGTTCAGCAACTTTTATCCAATGTTAAATTGACATGACCATCTTCTGACTTACTAATCTGTTGTCATATAGGATCCAACACGACAATGTGGTTTGCTTGGAGGATTTCTATGAAAGTCGGACGCATTACTACCTGCTCATGCAGCTGTAAGCACCCCACTGGAACCCGTTACGTCAAGTGTTTTTGTGTCTCAATAGCATGTTGTGACATTGCTCATATCCCATCAGTGTTTCAGGTGGTGAACTGTTCGACCGGATCCTGGACCGGGGCATGTATTCAGAGGCTGATGCTAGCCTGCTCATCAGACAGGTGCTGGAGGCAGTCAGCTACCTGCACAAAAACGGCATTGTCCACCGCGACCTCAAGGTATAGAGCCGCCACATTCACACAAACATATGCAATATACCACAGATAAACCACAAAACTTGGACTTTCTGCATCTGTGTTCTCTCTACAGCCAGAGAATCTGCTCTACTACAGCCCTGATGAAAACTCTAAGATCATGATCAGTGATTTTGGTCTTTCTAAGATGGAAGATAATGGCGTCATGTCCACGGCCTGTGGGACCCCAGGATATGTCGGTAAGAATGATGTCAAACAAATGGGCTTTTAAACAGCCAGTGAATGTCAAAGAACCAGAGACACATCTGTAAAACAGCCAGAAAAAGGCCAAATACACAGCTGGTTTGGAATCCGTTGTCTTTTTAGGCATCATGAAACTGCATTCACAAAATACTTACCTTCAGTAATGTGACGTTTCTCTGAGTGATAATACTGCAGTATTTTTACTGGTTAGTGCGCTGTAATAGTGTATTATTCTCTCTTTATTTCAGACCCTTAAGTCCATATCACAATATTAAAAGTAAAGAATAAAATTACATGCAAACATTAATTTACATACATCAAACACTATTTAAAAAACAACAACATAGTGCTTCCGGTTCACTTAACTTGGGATCATTTAAGACCATTATGATTGTATTTCTTGACTCACTTACTCGTCAAATGAAACTATATAATTCCTTAACACAGCATGCAAAGTAGGAAAATCACTAGATACAAACTGTAGGCTTGCACTTATTCTTAACACTTATAGTTGATAACTCTGATTGAATATGTATGTATGTATGTATGTATAGATCCAAGGACATTCAAGATAATAAACAAGGTCTGTTTTAAAACCAAGTTGTTTCTATCTGTATTTCTCCCAGCCCCTGAAGTTTTGGCCCAGAAGCCCTATAGCAAAGCCGTTGACTGCTGGTCTATTGGAGTCATCACTTACATCCTGTAAGTCTCTTCCTAGTAGGGATGTAATTTCTGTACTATATGTGCTCCACAAGTGAGTTGGACTTTAAAAAATCACTGCTATTTACAGAGAGTGATAAACAGATGCCAAGTTCTTAATTTAGAAACCTAAACCTGGCTGTTTGACAAAACTGATAGATTAGCACAGAATGAGCCACTGCTTCACCCTAGCCATACTTTTTAAAGCCACAATGTATTGTAAGTCTCTCAGATAGATGGCGCCCCCTTCTGGAAGTTTTCATTTATTTATGTTGCTGTATCTTCACAGTCTCTGTGGATATCCTCCTTTCTATGAAGAAACAGAGACTCGTCTCTTTTCTAAAATCATGAAGGCACAGTACGAGTTCGACTCGCCCTTCTGGGATGATATCTCTGAGTCTGGTCAGCATCCTATACTTCCCTACTGCTAAATCATCTCATATAATACACACCTGCAACCTTCTGCCTTTAACCTCAAGTATAATTATTATTATCACTGTAGCAAAGGACTTCATCCGCAACATGATGCAGAAGAATCCTAAGATGCGTTATGACACAGAACAGGCTCTCAGACACCCCTGGTGAGTGACCACACCACAGATTTACTGCTCTTTTAAAGCTTATGAGCCTTAATGCAGACCTTTGTTATGTTTCGTTTATGTATCAGACATCTCAGAAATACAAAACAATTAAGATATTGTTGACACAGAGTAAAAGTAAAAAGCTTTAAAATTATGGATATTATTATGCAGATCATTTGCATTGTCATTATGTAGAACGAAAACTATTAAAAATAATATTTTGGTCAGAAAAGTTTGCAGATACTAAATAAAATATAAATATTAGATAAAAAAACATATTCTTAAAAAGTTTGAGTTCTTACAAATATGTTTTTCTTAATTGAAATGAAGCAGAAATAAAATAAAATATTAATATTAAATGAAAAAATAAGTTTACATTTTTTTAAATTTAATTTTAGTTATTGAAATGAAGCATATATTAAAAATTACATAAACTATAAATATTAGTTTATATAAATTAATAAACATTAATTAACAATTAATTAATCTTGTTAAAAATATTTGTTGTAATTGAAAAAAATAAATTAAGTTTGAAAAAAATAAACTAAAATAATATTAAAAACTTAAATTCAAATGAAACAAACAAAAGTTTATACTAAAATAACACTGATAATTCAGTTATGATTTGATGAGAGACACTGAGACATATTTGAAGTTACTTGAGTCTCTTTTTTCCCCAGACTTAAGCTAAAGTCTCTATTTGTTCTTCATTTAATCTCATTGCTGTGCAGGAGAAACAGCCAGAGAATCCCACAGTCCAGAAGCATTAAGATTAAACAAATTATTCCTGTCTTAGAGTCTGGTTAATTCAGGAAACAAATCCTTGTTTTCCACCAGCTCTGGTTTTAAACCCAGCTTTATCCTGCAGGATTATAGGAAAGACGGCCCGGAGTCAGGACATCTACTACTCCGTCAGTGAGCAGATCCAGAAAAACTTTGCCAAGTCCAAATGGAAGGTAAGGTCATGTTTCATAACTTTGTGTATTCTGGGATTAGAGTTTGTCTCCTGTGGTTTCGTCTCAGTTGGGTTTTTCAGATAACCTCCGGCCTGTTTACACAGTTCAGCTTTAAATATGAGAAGCTGATTTGGTAACCGATCTTGCCTTTAATTGCTCCATCTGCATGAGTATCTGGAACAGACCAACTTCAGTTTGTTTTAGCAATTTTAGATATTTAAATCTGCAGTGAAGTTTCAAATCACTTGCCTAGAAAAAGATTTATTTTACATAAACTTTGGTCTCTTTTTAATGGTCACCACGTTGATTAACTCGAACTTTTTCTAGAGAATGTTAACTTAAAAGTCAGTCTGAAACCCACAATGCACTCCGTTTTACCTTCTACTATACTACAAAAAGTAATATAAACACATTTGTACATAAAATTTAATTGAGATTTAAATGTTTATATATATATATATATTTTTTTTTTTTTTTTTTTTTTTTTTTCAAACTGTATGCTGGTTTTTGAATTAAACATGCAGCTTGATAAGGTACATTTAGGATTTTGTTATTTGAACATGTCTTCATATAGTAGCATTTGCATCCTATGCATACATGAGCAAACATTACATTTTTTGTGCACTATTAAAATGCATTGATTGTTTTTAAGTTTACTTCATGTTTCAATATAAACATTTGCTGTTAGCTTGTTTAGTTGTTTCCTGCACGCTACTGACTGTCTGAAATCATGATCTCGTCACTCCAGCAAGCCTTCAATGCTACAGTGGCTATCAACCAGATGAAGAAACTGCAGCTGGCCAACTCCGAGGCCTGTGTGACGTCTGCGCCTGCGCCTGAGTTCAAGGAAACCGCAGCCTCCACACCTGAATCCGTCTGCAAGAAGCTGTTCACTGAGACCCCTGAACCAAACGGCAACATACACAGTAATCAGATAAATGTGCCGTCCGGCTCCACCGAGTCAAAGACTCAATATCATCCAGTCCGGGTCAGTCACAGTGAGACCACTCATGTTGGGACCCTCACCATTGCAGAGAAGGGCAAACATGTGTATCACTCAGAGCCAGCGGACCTAAATGGGTATGTATTCATGTTTAAATTATGGAAAACATGACTTTTGTTTAATTTTTTTAACTAAAAGTTACACTTTGAAAATGTGTTATTCAGAACCCACCATTTTTATAAGGTCTCGATTATGACAGCATTAACATATGACCTTCTACATTTATATACCTGCTGGAAAAGAAATGCTTAAACCAGCTGGTCTTAGCTGGTTTAAACTGGTCTTCCATTTTGGCTAATATGGAGTAAGTCCACCAAACAGACCAGTCTGGGACACCAAATTTCAAGAAAAAAATTTAGGAGCTTGGTGGTGACCTTGTTAATAATTTCACATTGAAGAAGGCTAGCCAATTATGATAGAGGTGATTGACCTCTTAAAGGTACAGTACCAGAAACTAACTGCCTTAGCCTTAGCAACTAACCAAAATAAGCTCAAGTACTAAAACTGAAAGAAGAATTTGCAACGGAATATGTGGCCAAAGCACATAACAAATATACTAAAACTTAAACTAAAAATAAAATGAAATCTGAAAATGCAAAAAGCTAATTCAAAATCTCACTAAAAGAACACTGCCTATTTTACTTAAAACATGAAAAATTGTGGGACAGAATTTGATTTTATCCATTGATTTGGTTTCCATGCATGCTCTAAAGAATTACTTGAATTACTAAATTCTTCAGGTATGCAAAAAGAAGCTCCAGTCGTAACGGGCAGAAGCTGCAGACTGGCGTTTGCTCTGTCATGTGATTGGCTGCTTTGGAATTGTGTCATTTTGACAGGTAAATATGAGTACTTAAAATTTCCGTTGCATATTATAAATGTATATTGACATGAAAATGCTGAATGCGCTTATTCCACGTGTTCGCTACAGGTCTGTGACCTTTCACCCAGCCTGCTTTCTGTGGGCAGATCCTGCAGCTCTGTCCCGGTCAAGAGTGCTGGCAAGACAATTTGCCACCGGCCCGCGCTGTTCTGAAATACTGAAGTTTAGAGGAGTGCCTCCAAGCCTGCAAACACACACACACACACACACGCAGAGCACAATACAGCCTATCACACACTCACAGACAACACAGTATCCCTGTAAAAGCAGAAACGAGTACATGTTAGGGCTGAAACTTGGTATGTTCCCTTGAAGAAACAGATTTACATTATCTAGGTCAATTAATCTGTCTGTATTAAAACATTCGGAGCAGGGGTCCGTGTTATTGGACACTTGTGTAAGGAGTATTGGGAGTTTTGTACATATACTCTTTTGTATTGTGCAATAATGTGTGGCGCAGTAATTCAAGTGAGTAAAACACTTTTGCTGCACTGTAATTATTGATCATACATTGTATATTGCTGGGATAAGAAATAAGTTTTTTTTATTTAACTAGAGTTAATGTTTATTTTTCTAATGCGGAAATTATTATTGTATGTTAATTTATTATATACTTTTGTCATAATAAAACATATACAAATAATTAAACACCTTTTCCCACCACCATAGTATGTCTAGCCCTTGTTTTGTGCATGCAGAACTCTGCCGTACACACATTAACTTTCTGATAGAAATACTGTTTTGTTACTTAATTATCTTGTAAGAGATTATAATAAAGTGTCCTCTAAACTACAAAGGTTTATGATTTTGTAGGCGATACTTTGTGCAGTATCTTTCTCAATAAACCCTCATACATCACTTAATATTTCGGTTGCAGGGTTTTTTTGTTTTTGTTTTTTTTTTAGGCTTAGTTATTGTTATTTTTAGACTGACATGATACATGTCTAATTTACATTAAAAAAATAGAAATTATAACCTTGGAAATTATAGTTGTCTCTTTAAATATGAAGCGGTCAAGCGTCAGTTTAAAGAGTTAATCCAAATTTCACAAAAAGCTTATTGATTTAATTATAAGTCAGACATTGAAGTGAGTTGCAGTTTTTCTCACTCTTTTCAGGAAGATGTCATTCACTTGTTTTGGCAATGTGCCCAATAAAATACATTTTGGTCAGATTTTTTAATGTTAATCAAATCTCATTTTGTAAGTGACATTTACATCTGTTTTAAAGATATTTTTTTATGGATTTGTATGACTATTCAAAAGAGAATGTAAAAACAGACTTTATTTTGTTTTTATAACGGTACTGCCTCAATGATTTGATGTTTTGTACTGTTAAATAAAAAAGAAACCAGAAATGATTCGCGATACGCGCTGCGAAATCCTGACCTGAATCAACACATTCGCTACTCGAGCTTAGAGCAGCTCGGATCTGATTCGATTCGATTCACGAACCGGCTCCTAAGTTCAGATCCGAACCAAATGATTCGCGATCCGAATCGAGCGCTTCAGTTCCAGTGTATAATTTTGCGACGCAATTGTTGAACTGATTTGGAGTTTTGAAAAGCTCCTCTTCATCCATTTTTTTGCAAGAAATTGCTTTGGCTTTAGTACAGTAGAAATGTAAAAAACCAATAATGAAATTCAAAAATAATTAATATTTATATTTATGATATGATTCCCTCACACAGCATTAGTGGGACTTTATACATGTAAAAACATAGCTGATTTTTTCATATTTGGGAAGGGAATTATACCTCCTGCAAAAGTATTTTGCAGTGTGTTGGCAGGGCTGGACTGGGGTTCAAATTTGTCCACAAGATCCCCCATGAAAGTTTTGCTGGGTTATAGAGCCTTCAATGGGAGTAAATAAATGAATAAATAAAACAGGACAGAAACAAATACTGACTGACCTCAATCCAGCAGCTGACCTGCACTCCTGACTGACCTGTAGACGTGCAGATCACTCACCTGAGCTCAGATTAGCCTCATCATCATCATCATCACTGTCATCTTACTGCTGAGTGAGTGTGAATGCACGTGTTATGGACAGATGCCACGTGTTATGATCGGTCTTACTGACATTTACTGCCATCTGTTTACTGATGATGTGGTACATATATAAAAAGTGAATGAGATATTTGGCATTGTTTTCTTAGATGTGAGTATTTTGGCATCATCGTGCACATCTGAATGTTAGATTCAGCTGCTGTTTTGGGCATAGATTAGGGATATTTGAATATTTTATTTGACGATGTCGTTCAAAAGTGTGGGGTCAGTAAGATTTTTAATGTTTTTGGAAAAAAAAAAGTCTCTCACCAAGGCTGCAATTATTTGATCAAAATAATGTCAAAACTATTTTGAAATATTGCAATTTTTTTTATTAAAATATATTGTCAAATGTAATTTATTCCTGTGATTAAAGCTGTATTTTCAGCATCATTATTCCAGTCTTCAGTGTCACATGATTCTTCAGAAATCATTCTAATATACTGATTTTCTGCATATTATCAATGTTCAAAATGGTTGTGCTGCTTCATATTTTTGTGGAAATGGTGATACTTTCCTTTTTGATGAAAAAAGTTCAAATGATCATCATTTATTTGAAACTGAAATCTTTTGTAACATTATAAATGTCTTCTCTGTCACTTTTGATCAATTTAATGCATGCTTGCTGAATACAAGTAGCCAAGTAGCTATCAATTTCTTAATAAAATACAATAAAATCTATAAATAGTCTGTATTTAGCTTCACACTTCTATATTTTATATATAAACATCAGCTACTAAAGTAACATGAGAACATAGTGATCTCAGATGTAGTATATTGCTGTGAGTCATGTTAATGGTAATGAGTTTCTTCCTGTGTACAGTGTGATCCGTCACGTCTGCTGCGTGTGCTGAACGTGGTTTCCCAACACTGTCTGTTCATCTAGGGAAGAGAGCATGGCACATACGGGAGTGAAACAGGTCAAAAGTATCTGATGCGGACTTTTCCTCAGAGTCACAACCACTACAGCACGTCTACAGTGAGTCCCGTTACCCAACATGCCCTCTCACCTCATACGCCAGAGTCACAGCACTGATGATTTTTACTCCATTTTAAGGACGTGTTGGAGTTGGGATGTTACTGAAAGTGAAAGGTCAGCATGTTTGCTGTTTACAAATGTTAAATCTGTTTAATGCAAAATCACTGACTCTGAAATAATATAGCCTGATTCTAAAGAAAAAGCTATTGCAGTAACCTAAATGATTCATGCTGGCACAAATGGCATATTTTGTTTTGCATGCTAAGTTAAAAACAAAGAAAGCTCATAATTTCTTAGCCTTAATGTTAATTCTTAATTGTCATAAATATAAAATTAAAAAGATTATAAAATAAAGCGTTAACATATATTTGATATAAAATATAATTACAGTGAAATGTGTTTGATTACATAAAAAAATGCAGTTTAATGTAATATTACTACATTTATTTATTTATTTATTTTATTTGAAGGACATTTTTGTTTATTTTTGAAGCACTTAAGAACATTCTTAATGCAAAATCATTGACCAATATGATTAATGTTGGCATAAATGGCATGTTTTGCTTTTGAACTGCTGATAGCATTGCATATACTGCTCAAAGAGTTTAATAAATAGTACAGCATAAATACAGCATTATACCATTGCAGTCTTAATGTAATTTAACATTTGTGATAATACATATATATATATATATATATATATATATATATATATATATATATATATATATATATATATATATATATACATATATACATATATATATATATATATATAAGGAGGGCTGGGTAAAAAAAATAGATTTTTCGATTAATCGTTTTTAAAATGTGGTCGGTTCAAAATCGATTCTCAAAGGCCACGAATCTATTTTTTTTATAAAATAACTTGATCCTGTTTGATCAAGGAATGCGACTGTTCTGACTTTTTTCAGCATACATTTTTCATCTTGCATCAAAATTCTATTGTATTTATTTAACATAATTGTATGCATTTGAAAATTAGAGATGGGATCTGTTTTAATGCACCCAACTGTACCTAAAATAAGAGTTTAATATACAGGTTTGTGACTCGTAATTTTTTGTATTATATCTATATTCATTGAGTTGAATCGAGAATCGAGTATAGAAAATCGAATCGAGAATCGAAATCGAATCGATCTGGAACATATGAATCGATACCCAGTCCTAATATATATATGGAAACCATCGTAAGGCAAAATAATTTACTCAGTGTTTAGAACCGGTTTCTGAAAAATAAATAACACAACATAAATACAGCAGTATAAGCTTTTTGTGATACATATAAAAATTTAAAAAATTAAAATAAAAAATGAAAAATATAAATAAAATAAAAACAATAAAAAATTATAAATCATTAAAATATGTTTCACATATAATATAGATATATTTAAATGGATTTTATTACATTTAAAAAATGCAGCTCAGGGCAATATTGATATTTAACTTTTTTATTTAAAGGATATTTTATTTACTTTTGAACCAGTTCAGAATGACAGCTTTAGTGTACAATAAACTTTACTGTAATATTATTGGTTGCCTACATTCATCGGGTTTGTTAATATAGGAGCATGAGCAGAGGGCAGTGGAGGAAAGGTCATTACAGCGAATGATGTGGCGGCTCTTATCATAGTCTCATTTCCTTTCTAAAATCAACAAACAGATAGTTTTCAGACAGTAAATGACATGCATTTTTTATTTCCTTTTACTTAGTAAAGTACAACAGTAATGCTATTTTTAATTGCACATTGTACTAAGAAAAAACTGTCCCTATTGGACATGCACCTTGATAATACAATTCTATTCATTGAAATAACCTGAATAAACACATTTCTTTGTGGCATATGAATATAGTAAATGTTCATTATCGTGGTATATATAAAAGTACTCTGCATTTTTGCAGTTGGCTGATTTTATATTGCTCACATGTCTGTGTTTACATATCATTATCTGGACAAAGTAGTATTTGTTGTTAAACATCACTATGTTAAGTGTTTTACCGCTTCTCATCACATCATAAAACTGATCTGTGAACTTTGAATTTATTACCCATCACAGCTGGGTCATCAAGTCCTCTGGAGCTACTAATAAAATCTGCTCCAGTCTGCTTATACACAGTCTTCACGTACAGTGTATTGTATGGTGTTTACACGTGATCACAAGAAACAGGTTTCCTCGTTGTCTTTGTGAAACTTGGCAGACAGGTTTTATGATTTTGCCAGCAGCCCTGCAGTCATTCACCGCTCACATGAAGCAACTTGGACAAAAGTTGCATCTCAACCTCATGAATATTCATGTGTGGAGGACGTCGATAGAGACCGCTGGCCTTAAATAGAGAGCGCCTCAACACCCATTGAAACTCTGAGGATAAAACTTAACAAGGACTTATAGCTTCTTCAACGTTTTACAAGTGAGTACATTTTGTCTTATCGAGTATCATTTGTAAAATGATTGCAATTTGAACTGTAATATACTATTAAAATGCTATTGTTAATTATTATTTATTGTGTTATTTATCATTTTTCTTAATAGAAAAAACCTGTAATAGATATAATTGTCAGAGCTCACATTTGATAGTTTTTTCAATGAAAAATATGTTGTTTAGTTAATAAAACTGTTACATCCTATATATTTTATTTACCAGTGCTATTTTAGTATCACCAAGAGACAACTAGAGTTGTTATTAATATTTTGAATTCAGTTTTTGAATCAATTTTTGTTGTTTTGTAGTTTTTAGTTGTTTTGTTGTTGTTTTCATAAATGTTTATATTACATAGAGATGTATTTATATTTCAGTTTTAGTTTTAGTGCATCAAGTTAAATTAAAAGTTGTTTCTATTTGACTTTATTCCAGTTAACATTAATTTCATTTTGAGTAATTATTAATTCATTTTAATTAAGTCATTTTATAAATCATTTTAATTAAAGCTTCAGTTTACGTTAACTATAAAAACCCTGGTATTTATCTCAGACATTTTTTTTTTCCTGTTCCTATTATGCACAATTTGAAAAATATTTGAATTAAATATATCCCTTGAATTAAAAATTTGAATTAAATTCAAACGGCAGTTCATGTTGTTTTCAAGACAAAACTTCTTACCCGCACTGTTTACTACAATAATTGAGTTAATTTTAGCATATCATGACCTTTGATTTTCTTTTCTTTCACAGACGTAACCACAGCTGTTATGGACACTTTGCATGAGCTCATCCCTTTTGCTAAGGAAATGCTGAGTGCTGGTCCCACCAAGGGCTCTCTGAAGGTCTATCTAGTGGGCGGCACGTTCGCTGTCCTGGGAATGGTGAGCGGCGTGGTCCAGGTGGCCTCTTCTCTCTTCCCTGACCACGAGGAGCCCGAGTTTGAGATGCTGAAGGTGAGGGAGCTCATACCAGTGAAGGAGCAGCTCCAGGAGCCACAAACCAGCATCCCTGAAGATGACGAGATGGACGCAGCGATGGAGGCCAAGGCTAAGGAACTGCCCATGAACAGACAGAGGCGGATGAGTTTCAGAGCTCACGCTTCATAAGGCTCGTGCCCTGCTGCTGTTAATGCTACGTGAAGAAAGCCGAGCCAAAACGAAGTTCTGCTTGTGCACTGAGCCGTGAGGAACACGTCATGAGGAACCGTACGGACACAGTTCTTATTGTACCGAGAGCTGCAGAGCGGCTGGGAGAGGGAAATAACGACTTGATAGTTTACGACTGTTACGTATGTCTGTTTAGATGGTGTAATGATTTTTTTTATCAGATGATAATTATTTATAAAGGATGTATAAAAGTCATGTGAAGAGTGTGCCATGTATTACTGCCATACAATAAATACATATTTGCTCAATCTCTGTCACTCAGTTGTAGATGATATTATAATTCATATTCATATGTCTGAGTCTTTTCTCATTTGTGCTTTCTTGGAATTGATTTTCACATAAACATAAATTTAATGAATCAAATTTTCATTGTTTATTTTCATTATAAAGGGAAGGTGATTAAAATACACTAATAAAGAAAACATTTCCCATCTGAGTAGGAAAAGACAGCGTTTTAATAAACTTTAATAAAATTATTAACTATAGCTGGACTACGATGCAGAATTAAGAATTTGTGATTCACATTATTTGTGTGTGAAATAAAATTATACATTTGTTTATTCTTTAAATAATCTGTTTAAAGATTCTTTTATATCTGTATAAAATTATTATACATCTTAATTCAATAGATTTCAATTTAGAGGAGACACGCAGTTTTTTCATGCAGCTGTATGTCAATTTTTAGATTTTAGGCTTTTTGGCTTTTCATTAAGATTTTTCAGACTAATGGAAAGAAAACAAACATGGAAAGGTCTGAATTTGGGCTCCTGGGCTCTCAAAAAATACACATTTTCAATCTGCAAGGTGAACGTTATGACAACACTCTCTTACAAAAAAGGGTTCATTGGGGTTCTATATAGAACCATAGGGTTTACTCAACTCCAAAGAACCTTTTATGCTAAAAATAATGACAAGAAAGAACCCTTTTGGCACCTAAAGGTTCTTTAGGCTATTATTCATTCATATATTACATTATTCTGCAACATTTTGTATTTGTAATTAAATTATTGTTTGTAGTAACTTAATATCACATTTTAATCATGCTGATTTTTGGAGAAAAACTGAAATGGCACTCTTCGTGTGATATTGATTAAATATATAAAATGATATAAATATATACATTTTCTAACCCCCATATCTTGAATTTTGTGATCATTCACGTGCATTCATAAATGCATTTGAATACCGAATAATGCAGTGAAAGAACGCACTCAAAATGCATCCGCACACTAGTATGACTTCATCATGTAACTTTATATTAGCCTAGATGCGTGCTCTTTTTAGGCATGATTTGTTGAAATGATTCGCGAACCTGCTTTGAACTCCCGAACTGACAGAAACAATTCGCGAACCCGCTTTGAACTCCTGAACTGACTGAAATGATTCGCGAACCCGCTTTGAACTCCCGAACTGACTTAAATGATTTGCGATCCCAGTCCGAACTCCCAAACTGACTCAAATGATTCGCGATCCCCAAACTGACTCAAATGATTCGCGATCTCGCTACGAACTCCCGAATTGATTCAAATGATTCGCGATCCCCAAACTGACTCAAATGATTCGCGAACCCACTTTGAACTCCCGAACTGACTCAAATGATTCGCGAACCCGCTACGAACTCCCGAACAGACTCAAATGATTTGTGAACCCACTATGAACTCCCGAACTGAATCAAATGATTCGCGATTCCTAAACTGATTCAAATGATTCGTGATCCCGTTTCAAACTCACGAACTGACTCAAATGATTCGCGAACCTGCTACGATCTCTAACTGACTCAAATGATTCCCGAACCCGCTACAAAACTCCCCAACTGACTCAAATGATTCGAGAACCCCGAACTGACTCAAATGATTCGCGAACCCGTATCGAACTCCCAAACTGACTCAAATGATTCGCGAACCAGCTACGAACTCCCGAACTGATTCAAATGGTCCGCTAACTCCCAAACTGACTCAAATGATCAGCGAACCCGCTCCGAACTCCCGAACTGACTCAAATGATTCGCGATCCTGCTCCGAACTCCCAAACTGGTTCAAATGATTCACGCTCCATACTCCGAACTCCCAAAATGACTCAAATGATTTGCAAACCCGCTTTGAACTCCCAAACTGACTCAAATGAATAACGCTCTGAACTCCCAAACTGACTCAAATGATTCACAATCTGAAGTTCCCATCCAAATCAAATGACACTGCTAGTGCTACTATTGGCTTAGTTCTCTAATTTCATAACATTTACTGAAATGAAGGTACTAAAAGTATGTTGTTAACAAATAAAATATGAATATTTCCATTTCGAACTGCTTTCCACATCGAAACATCCGCGAACATAACCAGAACTCAACTCCAAAGAACGTTTTATGCTAAAAAGGTTCTATAATGACAAGAAAGAACCCTTTTGGCACAATGGTTCTTTAGGCTATTATTCATTCATTCATTCATTCATTCATATCTTGAATTTTGTGATCATTCTATGGAGTCAATTAAACGCCGTATATATAAGCAAAAAATGTACCTTTTGCAAAAGAAAATAAAGTTTTGCAAACGAAAATTTAAGTATTGAGGAAAATAAATTAACTTTTTGCAAAAAAAAATTAACAGCGCGAAAGCAATTATATTGCAATACATATTTTCCATGGTCATAATCTATTAATTTATTTGCAATGCTGCTTTTATTTTGCGTGTCAGTCTAGTTTGAGCTTGCGATACCATTTTTCCTTTTGCGCTTTAATTTGTGCACGTCTCTCTTTGTGGCACTGTTTTGACGTGGCGGCGGAGTCAAGGGACGGGGGCGTGTACAACATACCTCCCTGGAAGTGACGTCATCGGCCCAAGATGCAGCTCACTGATCCAGGTCCTGTCATGATCATAGACAGTAAAAGAAATGGACACAGCGACCCCATTGGAACTCAATTGAGACAAGTGAAGCCCATTTTTAGCGTTTTTTTAGCACTTCCGTTTCTGACGCGCAGACTCAAACTGAGCTTGATGACGTCAGCAACCTGTCTGACAGATGTAAATCTTCTAGTAGCTGTGCGTGCAAACTGTCATCGTTAATCTTGCAGAGACGGCGAGCTTGAGCGGGGAGTTCTTTGGCGTGAGTGAGCAGGAGTAAGTATTCTGATTAATTATTTTGTATAGTATTTTAAAATGTAACGCCAGTACGCCATATTAAGTTAATTGCCTGCGAGCTTCTCCTCCTGTCTGTACGGTAATTTCTTTACAGTGCGACAGAGAGTCGAGTGGTTATGATGCAATCGTTAGACTTTTTTTTACAAAAACTGTTTCTATGGGGCCATAACATTGAAGGTAATGGAGCCCTTTATACATTGTTGCATCTTTAGAAATAAATAATGGACAAATGCAGCCGACTTCAACTTCTGGTCAACTTCCTACCCGCCTCGTCATGATGAGCAGAGACTTTCCAGTGGATCGTTTCTTTTTATAAAATAGCATTAAAACATTCATGTTTTCGTTTTATTTACTTTATTAACAAATAAATGTATGTGTATTAGCAGCGTTTGCTCAAGTTAAAGAAGTTGTTAACATGAACATCTGCTGTTAATTTCTCTCGATGTGCACACTTTTATAGCATTAAAATGTGTATTGTTTCATTTAGTTAACTGCAAGTGTTTGTATAAAATCTCTTAACTGGTGGGAGGACGTCAGCGCACAGAAGTGTTCTTTGTTTACATTAGTTCAGAGGAAAACTCAGCCCTGAAGAGTTTTGTAAATAATAGCCTTTAAAAGCCTGACATGCCAATAAAGCTTTGATTATGCTATATGACAGGAATTTTTACTGGAAGTGCACTTTAGAGGATGATTTTAACAATAACTATATAAACATCCTAACCCAATAAATAGTAGAATTATGAATTAATTTTAGCTAATTTCATTTGTAAATGAAAACAATCATTTATCACAGAATGTTAATTAGGTAAGCAATACACGAATTGAAAGGGGAAAATAAGCATAACAATAAATATAAAAATATAGCCCTAATTAATATAATATTATTATCAATTATGTACTGTTAGACTATATGAATGAATGAATGATGCATATATATAGTGATTTATTGTGTATTGTTGTCCACCCAAAGAGCTGTACAATCATTTGAAGGGTCTCTCCTCGACCACCAGCAGTGTGCAGCATCCACTCGGATATATTATTTATACCATATTTTCCGGACTATATCTACATTAATATCTTGTGGCCACGACAAAACTAAACCAAAAAGACGCGCTGGCGTCCTCCCACAAGTTAAGAGATTTTAAACAAAACATTTGCAGAATGAAACAATACACATTTTAATGCTATAAAAGTGTGTCCATCGAGAGAAATAAACAGCAGATGTTCATGTTAACAACTTCTTTAACTTGAGCAAACGCTGCTAATACACATACATTTGTCAATAAAGTAAATAAAACGAAAACATGAATATTTTAATGCTATTGAATAAAAAGAAATGATCCACTCGAAAGTCTCTGCTCATCATGGCAGGACCTGGATCAGTGAGCTCCGTCTCGGGCCGATGACGTCACTTCCAGGGAGGAAGTGATCCCACTATGAACTCCCAAAAAAAAAAAAAAAAAAAACGATGAACTCCCAAACTGATTCAAAACTAACTAAACTAAACTAACTCAAATGAATCATGCTCTGAACTCTATTGGCTTAGTTCTCTAATTCCATAAAATGTACTGATTTTAAGGTACGAAAGATATGTTGTTAACAACTAAAATATCAATATTTCCATTCTGAACTGCTTTCCACATCGAAACATTCACGAACAAATGATTCGCGAACCCGCTCCGAACTCCCGAACTGATTCAAATGATTGGCGATCCCCGAACTGACTCAAATGATTCGCGTACCCGCTTTGAACTCCCGAACTGACTCAAATGATTCGCGAACCCGCTTTGAACTCCCGAACTGACTCAAATGATCCGCGAAGCCGCTACGAACTCCCGAACTGATTCAAATAATTCGATCCTTTAATCCCGCTCCGAACTGCCGAACTGACTCAAATGATTCGCGAACCCACTCTCTCGAATTGATTCAAATGATTTGCGATCCTGGTCCGAACTCCCAAACTGACTCTAATGATTCGCCATCCCGCTACGAACTCCCGAATTGATTCAAATGATTCGCGATCCCGGTCCGAACTCCCAAACTGACTCAAATGATTCACAATCCAGCTCGAATGGACTCAAATGATTTGCGATCCCGCTCCGAACTCCCAAACTGATTCAAATGATTCACGCTCCATACTCAGAACTCCCAAAAAGGATTTGCAAACCCGATTTGAACTCCCAAACTGACTCAAATGAATCACGCTCTGAACTCTATTGGCTTAGTTCTCTAATTTCATAACATTTACTAATTTTAAGGTACGAAAAGTGTGTTGTTAACAAATAAAATATCAATATTTCCATTCCGAACTGCTTTCCACATCGAAACATCCACGAACAGGGGCTGACTGGCCATCTGTGTGATCTGGAGAATGGCTGGTAAAAGTGCGATTTATAGTCCAGAAAATACAGTAAAGTATGGAACATGAGAGGAGAAAGAGTTACTTGCTAGGGATGATTTTAGGAAGTGATATTCAGGTTGCTACATTTCTAATGATTACAGTAGGCCTTTTTGTACTAGAAATGTATGCAAATTAGCGCATATTTCATTAAATAATGCCTCACTTGCATATTTAAGCATAACATTTTAGAAAACGTGTGATACGTTTTTTTTTTTTTTTTTTTTTTTTTGCAATTATCAATGTAATCAATCAACTTGGTAAGTAAGGTCATAACTATTATTAATTGTTTTAACCCTATTTACCTGCAGTGTCTCGCTTTAAATATATACTTAACATCAACAAAAATAATATTTTGCGTTGAGAAATATTTAAATTTAAAATGTTTTATTTATTAAAAAAAAAAAATTTCAATGATTTTTCGCAGTCACGTTGTCTTTTATTTTGGAAGCAACGCCGGAACCGGAATTGCGATTCTTCAGGAAGTAAACAAACCCAGCTCAGAGTGGCGTTCACCGAGTTTCTGTTCAGATTGTTGTTCAGTGTTGGTGTTTCTTATCGTGTTCGTGTTTCTGTCGTCTGATAATGTGAGTACAGTTGTGTGACACACTTTAATTGTCTTCCCTCTTCAGCATTCCGTCGTTTAAACTCCACCAAATCTGACACATGTTTATAACGTTTCATTTATGTCTCATCACGCTGCTGTTCCTCATCAGTCTAACACTTATTTAGTCTGATATTTACAGTTCGTCATTCTAAACTTTTATTGCCACCTATCTATCTGTACATACATATTAAAAAAAAAACTGTGATTTAAAAGTTTCGGTATGGTCTCAGATAATACGATTGTTTTTTATTTAAGCAGATAATAGAACATTAACCAAACAAGCTAATTAACTTTTTTATTATTATTGTCATATTTGCCATGACCGTAATAATAAAAAAAAATCTGAAGCTGTTTACATCATTTGGATGAGAGATTTGTTTTTGTGATTTTACAGTGTAATATTCACATTCATTTATTATGATTTTACAGTAATAATAACTTTAATACTTGAGGTATTCTAAAATAAACTACTTTAACCATGGTCAATATTTGCTAGGATGAATAACAGTGCATATGCTTACTGTTAAGTTTTAGTATTAAATCATATTATTAGTATATGTATTAATAAGATTATTAGTATGTATTTAAAAAAATAAAACAGACAACAATATTGTAATCATTATAATTAAAAGTATTTTTTAATGTGAGTCTATATTAATTTATTATTCATTTTATTAATTTATTATTAAATTATATTTGCTGAAATAGTAATGCTAACCTTATTTACAACAATACATTTCCGTCATTATAAAAGCAGTAAATCTAATGGTTAATCATTAGTATTAAATCTGTACTATTTTATCATTAGTAAAGATTGCAATATTAAATTTAAAGTTATTTTGGGTTTAGGCACCACGCACATCAAAAAAGAAAGATGACATCAGACAGAAAAACAGAAAGTTCATTAGTTAATACAAGTTAACTACTTTAGTTCACATGACCTAAGAATGAACAATACTTCTACTGTGTTTTATTAGTCTTAGTTAATGTTAATCTTGTGCATTATTAAACTCAAAAGTTGTGCTTGTTAACATTAGTTAATGCACTGTGAATTAACATGAACTAACTGTGAAGAACAGTACTTTCATTACCTAACATTAACAGAGATTAATAAATACTCGAAAAGATGTGTAGTTCATTGTTTGTGCATGATAGTTAATCCAGTAACTAACATTAACTTATTGTAAAGTGTTACCGAAAGCTTTTTACACCCTTTGAATGTCATTCTATATCAATCTATTAAGAATTTACTGTACTTGATATGTTTGTCATGTTGAATGTTCATTTTAAGCAATTCCCCTTGTCATGACTGATGTTATGATGCTGTGGTTACAGTTTTGTGTGTGTGATTGATAGATGCATGACCGAGTGTAGTGCAGCAGCTCCATCATGTCAAGGAAACAGTCAGGAAAGCCCATAAAGGGAAACAGGAAGTGTGAATTAGAGAGGAAGAGAGACGAGAGAGCGGCCCGCCGGGCTCTGGCCAAAGACAGGAAGAACAGACCTCCAGGAGGAGATGATGGTGAGGAGTTTGTCAGCTTCTCCAACCAGCTTCAGGCTCTGGGGCTCAAACTCCGCGAGGTGCCTGGGGACGGGTATGTGTGGAGGATTGAGAGGACTGTCATATACAGACTGAGATCTTAGAGGAGTCAAGCTTCTGTTTCTCATGTTCTCCCGCAGGAACTGTCTGTTCCGGGCTCTTGGGGACCAGCTGGAGGGACACTCGCGAGGTCACCTGCGTCTGCGGCAGGAGACGGTGCAGTACATGATGACACACAGGCAGGACTTCGAGCCCTTCGTTGAAGATGACATGCCATTCACAGAGCATTGTAAGAGAACTCTCTAGCGTGTGTTTGTGTTGCCAGAAATCCAAAAGAAACCTCAGCTCAAACTCATCAGATTACATTGCAACTCACGGTAACCTTACTGTTAGTAGTTCATTAGTGGTGTTTGCTTAGTCAAGCATCACTATTAATTTTGCTCATACGTATATTTTTAACTTTGGCGAAAAAAACTACTGTGCTACAGACATTTAACATGTTTTATTGTTATCCAAACCTATAAAGAAACATTTACATTAATTGAAATAAACAAAATATGATAAATCCCCCTAAACTTATTTGAATTCATTTAGTTTCCAAGGCAGCATTTCTCATTTTCGTTTAGTTTGTTTAGTTAAAAAAAAAAAAAAAATTATATATATAATATATATATGTGTGTGTGTGTGTAAACATGCATCAGAATTACTAAAACTTAAAATTAACATAAAAATTGAAAGAATAAGAATGAAAACTACTTTAAAATATTGCACTGATACTGTTATACTTTATTTAGGATACTATAATAACACTTGAGCCTATTAACAACCAGAAAAAATATTTAAAAAAAAAATCTAGTTATACTTGCAATAAAATTGTTTTATATTTCGGTGAGTTTCCAAGGCAGCATTCTTGTTTAGTTTCAGTTAAAGTTTAAGTTGAAGATAACCAAACTATAACTGAAATAAAAAATAACTAAATATAAACATACTAATAACTAAACTAGAATTAACTAAACAGACATGTATATTTTTAAACTAATAAAACTGCCAATTTTTTTTTTTATTAAACTAAGATTAAAATAATAATAGAAAATAGAAAAAGCTCAAATAATAATTTAAACTACTAAAACCTAATTTGATATATGAAATATGATATCAATACTGTATTAATGATACTACAATAACACTGGAACTAGTAAACAACCAGAGAAAATATAAAATAGCAAAATAGCTATATATATATATATATATATATATATATATATATATATATATATATATATAGCTAGAGAGAGGAGAGAGTGCTGTTATCCAGCTATTCTAATGTCTTTCTGCAGGAAAGCTCATGTCATTGATGATATCTTTGTTGTTTTTCTTTCTCAGTGTCAAACCTGTCTCAGCCGGGCACGTTTGCTGGAAACGACGCCATCGTGGCCTTCGCTCGCAGGCAGCAATTAAAAGTGGTTATTCATCAGCTGAACGCTCCATTGTGGGAGGTGATGGAGCATTTACGTCTTTGATTCATGTCATTCTAATGTGTCTTTCTATTAATAGTTTAATAAAATAAATGTACATGCAGATAAATGGTACAGAGAAGCCTTCATGTCGTGAGCTACACATCGCATATCGATATGGAGATCATTATGACAGCGTCAGAAAGACTGGAGACAACTCTGAGAGTCCGGCACATCTGCGTATAGAGGTCTGTCCGGCATCAGTCACATACATGAACCACAGTCTGACATCTGCTGAAGGTCAGGGTCTTATTTCTTCTTTGGACAGAGTCTGAATAATTCCAGACGCTTTGGAGATGGTCAGAAGGAAAGGTCGAGCGGCGCCTCTCCCTCACGCTCTCTCTCTGAAGATGAAGAGCTGATCTTGAGCATTCTCTGTGAAGATAGTCAGTCGATATTTAACTCCCTGTCAATCGATTTCACTTTCAATATGCTCTTCTCACCACTGTTTTGTGTCCCTAGATCAATCAGACAATCTGTGTCAATCAAGGGCCACATCACAGACGAGCCACAGTGATTGGCTGGAGTCAGAACTAAACAACCAATCATCACGGAGAGATTGTGCCTCAAGGACACACCCTTTATGTCAAGGCATGCAGGCTGAAAGTAGTGAAAACACATCACCAACAGAGAGCAGCATCTCACTTAAACCCAAGGTGACAACAGCATTATTTTAGTATAATTTGAAAAATACTAGTGTTTATTAATATTTTAAATTCGTTTTATTTTTATATTTTCTGTTTTTATTTGAATAACTAAATAAATTAAAGTTTTAGTTATATAGTAGGGTTTTTGTCATTTTAATTATTTTCTAGTAGATATTTAAAGTCTGTAGTTTTTATTAAATATAGTTTGTTATTTTAGCACAAGTTAAATTAAAATGAATTATTTGCCTTGACAACTAGCTGAAACAAAGTATATAAAAATGACATTAATTGAAATAAAATAAATGAAAACTGACAAAAAATTATTATAAAAAAGGCAAAATTTACCTTTTTTTGTTTAATTTTAAGTTTAAAATAACAAACAAAATTAAATGAGAATAACTAAACTACAACATAACAATTAAATAAATTAGGGGTGTCCCCGACTAAGGATTTTCATCGTCGAATAAGAATTTTCAAATCTTGCTGATATTCGACTGATAGTCGAATCTTATGTTTGGGGGTGGGGCAAAATACATTTAGTCAAGTCATACATCCGACAGCCATAATTACTGATGTTAAGACACAGGGAAAATGTGTAATGAACACCTTGCATATATAAACGAGGTTAATAATGTTTTATGTTTTGATTAACAGATAGCTAACACTTAACATCGACGAAACTGTAACAATTAACAATTTTATTATTATTTTATTTTTTACAATAGTGCTCTCATTATACCGTAAGCCTAAAACGTTAGCAGTTAATGTTCTGCATTTCTCTTTTGAGCTGCGCGCGCTGAAGATGACCAGTAGAGTGACGCATTTGATAGCAAGTTTTTAATCAATGGGATTCAACTCACAATTTCATATAGAATATGCTTGGTTATTAATAAAACATACCGTTAATATTAAGACTTCTAGGCTATTTGCAAAAAAAGGCCCTGAATGCACATGAACATATCTGCGGGGCTCTGAATGCGAACTTCTTTTGGTGGACGCGTTCTTCACGAAACAATGTGCAGAAACACGGCAGCTAAACTAAAAATTCATAGCATTTTAGTATTATGGTCTTCTTATTATAATAGTATGTATATAACAGTCCCAGTCATAGTTATAAATATTCTGCATTGTAGTTTGACCTGCTCGCGCTTTACGCTGAAGAGATATCACCATAGTACTGCAATGAAACACTTGACTCAAAACCAAATAATATATCCACAATATTTATACACCGGCTGAGATGTTTTGAAATCACTTGTATCGTACCTGTTAGAAAAAATCCAGTCTCTGCCTGTGTCTGCCTGTTTGAGTCTTGGTAAAGTTTTAAAACCCTGCCGCCAAGATGCTCCTCTGTCGGTCACAGATTATGGAAAGTGAAACAAATCTATAGGTGTGGTTGGAGTTATTCACACACTTTATTAATTTGAAGCTTCTTTCTTTTCAGATTCTCACAGCTTTATCATAATAGGCTGTATATTAACTTATTGGGAGAAAACCGGTAGATCTATGTGAAATCAGACATTTGAGCTCCCCTATATAGTCAAAATGTATCTCAAATCTCAAAAGTCAAAGCATCGATTCGTCGACTATTTGGGGACACTCCTAAAATAAATCAAACCAATTTAGATTTTTTTTGTCGTTTTTATTATTTTTTTAATATGTTTATATAATTTCTGTTGAAATTTGTCTGTATAGGTTCTGTTATTTCAGTTTTAGTTTGAATTATTTTAGTACATCAGGTTAAACTAAATAAAAAGCTCAGTAAAAGTTTATTTTATTTCAAGTATTTTTTTTTCTCATGGTTTTTACTTTAACTACAATAATCCTGGATGAAAAGAACACAAATAATAAAGTTTTCTTGTTTTTCCCCCCACACTTTTTAGCTCTCTACTAAACAAAGGAAAGAGCAACAGCGCCTAGAAAAGAAGAAACGTCAGGAGGAGAGACATAGACAGAAGGTTTTACAGGGCAGAGGGTCACATCACCAAAATCAGAACATACCAGAAGCCGTCACTCTTGTGCCAGCGCTTAACACCCTGAGCATCTAGAGCAAACATGGGAGGATATTTTAAGTGGTCCGTACACTGTGCAGTGATCTAGAAACTTGATAGGTTGAATGTATAGGGACTGTGTTGTATGATTGAGGGTGCATTTCTTTAGCACAAGGATGATGTCAAGATGCGTCGGGCTGTAAGCTGTGCTTGAGATTGCGGGCGACTGCATTTTTGTACTGAACAGTCAAATATTAAATCTCATTAAATTCAGTTGACACATCTGAGCTCAGCCAAAGAACAAATGTAAAGGGAACCGAAATATTGAGAGGAGAAAGAGTTGAAGATTAATAATGGACAACTGTTTAATCCTGTCGGGGTATTTGATTTATTTGTTTAAAACACTTTCGGTTTTGTTTCTGCTTTCCAATGATCATTGTTTTAACTGAGCGGTTTCTAACAGTTGGGCAACATCATATTCTGCAGCGGAATTCTATAAATAAACATTTCAGATTTAAATTGTGTAATATTAAATATTATTCTCTAAAATGGTTAAATCTCAGGAAATTGGTCAAGAACAGGTCATTTTTCACTTCAAACTAGAAATTATATTCCTGTCAAGCTAAATTATTAATTTACATAACAAATTACTGTTCTACAGTAATGAAAAAAATGAGTTGTGTATTTTGTAATCAGAATCTAATGACAGAAATCGTGGTAATAATAATTAAAAATATCTCTTAAAGACATTGCATTGCAATTAAATAATTTGGACAGAAATAAACTTTATGCTCTAATAACAGGTTTGTTATATATATATATATATATATATATATATATATATATATATATATATATATATATATATGTGTGTATGTATGTATATATATGTATGTATGTATATGTATGTATATATGTGTGTGTGTTTATGTATATGTTACATTTATATTATTTTTTTATTTAGCCATTAAATGTCATAAAATCTAATATAAAAAAAAAACTGTTTTAGGAACAAAAGCAGACATGGATTGAAATAGATCCTTTTTTATTCTTTATTAACTGAAAAACAACAGTGAAAACAGTGATGTGTAAGATGTGCAGCCAAGCTGGGAATGAACAAGCACTTATTCATAATGCAGAAAGCCCAACTTGCTATTTTGTTGCAACATACAAAATATCAGATGCTGAATTTTTTTGAATAGCTACAAATTCTTACATAATGACCCTGAAATGGGATGAAAACCATTATTAAAGACTGTATGAATGAAATGATCTATCCTTAAACACTATTTTAAGAACTTGATCCAGTCTGCAAACGTATGCCTGTTAAGACACAACTACAGAGAAAAACATTGATAAATACAAGCAACAGTGTGCATGCACAGCAAGAAACTTGACCCACTGAAAGAGTCACTTCTTGAAACAAACCAGTCACTGCACTTTTGAACCACAAAACATCTGCGAGCAACATCTGCGAAGTCTTAGTACTTTAGCCACAATGATTAAGATCCGTGCCAGTTTTCAGAGTTTCACGGCTGACAAAATCTGCAGTTATGATAACGTGTGTAACTCCAGCACGGTTACAATATATGCATTGACCTTAAAGAAAAAACAGTGATGGAAGTCATTCAGATTCCCCCCAAAAATGTCTCATTGTTCCCATTTCAAACTGTACAGACAAATCTCAAATATACAGTAACCAACTATATCTCTGTTAAATATAACTCAAAAAGCATTAGTAGGATATTTACAGACTATTGCTTTGGCGATATAACTCTTAATAAAAACTTAAATATCGAATATGTAAACATTCTGGCTATTTAAAGGAAAATTACGGCTTCAATTGAAAGTGTTTGGTTAAAGAAACTGCACATAAATGTTAAAAAACACACAGTTTTTAATATAGCCACATGATAATATTGCTAATTTTGTATGTTATAGTTAAAGTTATAATCCGTCTTTCTCTCATGAGCATATAAAGTCGGTAAACCCTGTAACCTTCTCTCAAAATAGACTGTTTAATGTCTTGCCCCATAGACTTCTATTATAAGTGCATTACTGTAAATGTATGGAAGCTTGTTTCTGCCATGGAATAAAAAAGGTAATTGTGACTTTTTCTCACAATTAAAAAAAAAAAAATCAGTGGAGGAAACCATTGTAAGTTTATATCTCCCAGTTCTGTTTATATCATGCAATTCTTCTTTTTTTTTTTGTGAGAAACAAAGTCCAAATTGTAACGGAATCTTGCAGTTGCAAGGAAACACAACAATTATTTAACTCAGAATTCTGATAAAAGAAATTCTAAACTCTGAGATATAATCTCAATTGTCAGAAAAAAGAATTGTGAACTCAAGATATAAATTGCGAGATATAAACTCAAAAATGTTCTACGGTGATGCACAGCAAGCCACAGGTCTCATCCGTCAATAGCACTGAACTTTGATTTTCTGATTCTTCAGAAAGTCACTTTTGAGTTCATACTCTTTAAGTCTCCTTTATTAGAAGCATGGTTTGGGGTTTGCGTATCAGTGCATGTTGTGTTGGGGTGTTTAAAGATCACCATCTATGGGTATTGAACATTCAAACAGCTCCAGTGTCCTGGACTCCCTTGTCCTCCCATCTGTCCATTTGTGGGAAGTTTTTGGTGTTGCTCATCCCTCCATCTTTCGTGTTTGGCAGAGCGGTGCGCCAGAGTTCCAGTTCAACGCAGCTGTATGGTAACACAAACAGAAGATGCTGTTTTTATTACAAATGCATATCTGTGCTAAAATAACTCACTTCACCTTTTAACCCTAAAAAGCCTACAGTATTATATTTTATACGCAAAGGCCTTTAAATGATCAACATCAAACTTTCTGTGCACAACCTACTACATGCCTTCGGTCATCTAAATGATAGTTTAGACTTATTTAGCAAGTAAAAAGTATCATTGTAAGAAAGTCCTCCTTCACATTGTGGTTCATGTTTCTTTTTGCTGTGAGTTATTTTCTGATTTTTTTTTTTAAAGTAAACAATAATAACTTTCTTGTATAACATACATGCAGCCCTTTTGTGTAGGTGCTTTATGGTTTTGTCTACGATTCAATTCAGTTGCATTTTTCAGGCTATTATTTCTTATGCCAGGCTTTACTGGGTTAAAGGTGCTGTATGTAATATTGATAGCTAGTGGTTGAAATGGGAACTGCAGTCCAAATTCAAAATATTAGAGAGAGTAATTTCTCCCACCCTCTCTTCCTCAGAATCAACAATCTCGTGGGTTGCCAGATTGAGGACTCGCAACAGGAGCGACAACAACGAGCCTTAGACTTTGAGTTTATTTATCCATGTTTTATTATGCCTCTTCTCATTTAATGTTTTAAATGGATGCCAAAACTTTTTAAGGTAAGGAAGAATCTGCAATCTTTTACCCAGTTCTTTTACTGGCTTTCATATGCCAACTGGCAACCCAGGGTGTCGAAAATACCATTGCTTAAATTAGCAGTGGATGGAATCACACAGACCAAAACAAAAACAGACATTCTGACACTGAACACACATTTGGAATAACTAGTTGTAGCGTTCTTTTTTCAGAGACGCAATCATATGGTATTTTTATGCTTTAGTACATTTAAAAAAAAATGACATACTGTTGCTTTAAGATGCTTATTATATAAAATAACCCATAATCCCCATGTTTCCCTGACAGGCGTCTCACCCGAGCCCATTTAAGCAGTGCAGCAGAGTCCCTCCCCACGGGCCGTCCGGTACACCGGAGAGACGCAGACACGGGCATTGGAGGGCACATGGTTGAGGGTGGTGGAAAGCTGGTTGGGTGGTAGATACAGGGTGGAGCGCTGGCTCTGACCTCGCTCCCATGTGACCCAGTAACCACGCAGACCATCGTATCTCCCCTTCCAGCGGAGCTGCACTGACTCACTGCCCACTGGGGTCAGCTGCAGATCTGAGAGAGCTGGCAACACTGAGAGAAACAGGGAGAGAGGTCAGGCTTCCCGTTCCTTGCTGGGAATCAGAGGGAGGGGATGTGGGAATAATACTGCAGGAACATTAAAATAGCATGGTCTCGTTGAAAAGAGAAAATGATTTTTATTAAATGAACGTTTGGGGTCAGTACAATGTTTTATTTATTTTTTTCAAAAAAGGATGAAAAGATGTGGATGATCAAAAGTTACAGTAAAACATTTATGGATGTCTATTTCAAATAAATTAACTCTATCATTGAAGAATCCTGAAGAAAAATATGTCACATAAATATGGAGAAGCACAACAATTT